>NW_005843036.1:73070-74619 GCF_000455745.1 Alligator sinensis
CCCCAGGCTAGCGGGTGTGCTCCAGGGAAGGGGTCGGCCGGACGGGAGGCACCCCAGGGAGGCACTCGGAGCCTGGACGGTGGTCGGGCGCAGGGAGGTGGGCGGCTCAACGCAGGAGCGCCCCCTACTGGCCCGCCACAGCCCGAATGAGCTCTATAGTCACTCTGTGTGTTTATAAGGCGGTGTTCTGGTACCGGGCCAAAATACTTGACCTTTCATCCAATTATACTCCTGGGCACAGTTTGTTACCTGCTTCTGACAAGTGGCCTACATGCCTGATGTTTGTCCCAAGGTGTCCGGAACAGAGGCAGGTGGTGGCATGCAGCCCCAAGCAATAGCACCTCCCTCTGTGACCTTGGGAAGCTGCAGTGCTTTATAGGCTGAGCTGCATGGGAGCTCTTCAAGGAAAACCCTCAGTGCTGTATGGAGCTGCGTGCGGGAAGTTCATCAGGGGTGCTCTCCCCTTAGAACTGGTGATGAATGAGAGCAGAGACTGCTGAATGGATACTGTAGGTACCAGAGGGAAGATCTGTAGTTCTTAAAAAGCCTATAGTGGATTCAGTAAGTGACAAGTAGTATTAACTCTCGTGTCCTGACTCATTCTGTCCCAGTTATATGCTGTCTGTCCAAAATCACCCATGTAGCTAAATCACAGAGAGAATTCTTCACACTCTGTCCTAGGTATTCTCATTCTAGGGCACTTTTTCATGCCTTACCCTGATGTTGACCTTCCTGTTTTAAAGTTCCCAGGTTTGTTCTCTGTCCAAAGATGAATATATGTCCAACCCTTCATTAAGAATGCTTCCTACATCTCTGGGAATGGGGGCATCAGTAAAGAAATACAAAAATGAAAAAATACCCTAACTTTTCTATCCTGGATACCACTATCATTGCCCCACTGTATAAAGTGGTGTTACTCCCATTTTATCAGCAGGGTGCCAAAGGACTAAGGACTAGATGTTTAAAGGTATCTACATACCTAATTCCCAAAATAACTTTAAAAATTTTGCCCTGACTTGGTCATAATCAGAGAAGGAAGTACATAGCAAAGCAAGGACAGTATCTGGCTTGCAGAAGTACCAAATTAGCAATCAAACCCATAGACCAGCAGTTCCCAAACAGGTCCTAGGGCATTCTGGGGTATCCTAAGAGCCTTTTAAAGGTGCTGCAGATTCTGGTCACTATTAACACTGTTAGGATTAGCACCTACACATGATTCACAAGATAAACCCAGATATTTCAAATAGGAATCCACAGTGTCAAATATGTTCTGTCCTGTTGTGGTCTGAGTTCTCTGCAACAGAAGAATTGCTCTATTATTTTTCAGTCATCAGAAAATGAGTGATAGCTGAGAGAGAAAATGTCCCAAGAGGTGCTTGAGTCTAGCAGGTTTGAGAACCCCTGCCCCAGGGGTTTTCAACCTTTTTTAAGGAGTGCACCCCTTCTGGGTACACTTCTGGCAGAGTTGGGGGGGTGGGGGGGTGGCGGTGGCCGGACACAGAGTCAGGAGGAGCTTGGACCTTGTGGCAGGGGGGGGCCAGGGGGGGGA
>NW_005843036.1:74629-75386 GCF_000455745.1 Alligator sinensis
CGTGTGAGCTCCCCCCAGCATCCGGCCAGCTGAGTGGTGCCAGTATGGTCCGCAGAGGGGAGCTGCTGGGAGGCGGCAGCATGGGGTGATACATGGCAGCACTCTGTCCCCACCTGCCTGAGTGTACCCCCTAGCCCTTTTCCAAGTGCCCTCAGGGGTACACATACCCCTGCCCTAGGCCATCCTGCCTGGCTACTTCTAGCCTATAAAGTACAAAGGTGGCAGGGAAATAACATAAAGCAGGAGAGCTGATTTAAATTATTAATCTGAGTTAGGAGTTTGAGAAATATAACTGGCACAATGGCTTAGCACATTGCACTTTTATAACCAGTGCCCTGTACAAAAGGTCTTCTCCCCAAATGACTGACCCAAGAAATGAGATATTATGTGACATGTTGAGCCATCCAGTTCCCCTTCACCCTGAAGAGGGTGGAGTACATGGGAATCTGCCCTTTGTTCTAAGTTTATAGCCACTCATATATTTTATAGGCTGCACTGGAAGGGTTGGGGTGGGAGCAGGTGTCTTGCACGTGTGTGGGGGGCAGAGCAGAGCTGATGGGATCGTGCACATGGGATTCCCAGCTCCACTTCACTGACTGGGGAGGGCAAATGGAGGGGAAATCAAGCAACTTGCCTTTGTCTCCTGGAACTTGTGGGAGTCCCCAACATACAAGACCTTACTGCTACACAAATGAAGGCCTTGCAGCTGCAATGAAGAAGCAGCAGAGTCCCTTTTGGCAACGTAACCTTTCTTTCC
>NW_005843036.1:75448-83046 GCF_000455745.1 Alligator sinensis
TAACCCTCCTGCTTGCTTCCCTCTGTGAGACATGTCATTTCCTTGGACACTTCCAGCCCAGACCTTGGTTAGCCATGGACAGACCTTTGCCACAGCACGACTTTGAGGGGATGTTCCTGCTGCCTGCCCCTCTCCCCGTCCCTTACAACCATAGGCCCAACAGGGAGATACACAATGTTTGAGAGAAAAAAGCAAGGCTGATTTAATCCCGTGGAGACTGGTACCAGAGCTGGTTCAAGTGACACACGAGTGAAGACAAGAGAAGCAGATGGAAGGGTCCTGCATGACCACAATGGTCTCTTGACTATTAACTAGGGCAGGGGTGCCAAAGATACAGCCCATGGGCCAGATCCAGGCTGCAGAGCCATGTCCTCCAGGCCATGGAGTATGTAGCTATGTCATCTTGGCCTATGGGGTTGTTCATGGGGCCAGAAATTTGGTGGCAGGAGCAGCAGTGGCTGCCATGGGCCTGGGACCTGCAGCAATTAACACTGGTGCTGACAAATTTCTAACCGCATGGGCGAGATGACAGCTCCGTGCTCTGGATCCACCCCACAGACCAGCTCTGCATGACTTGTCCAGCTCATGGGGCCAGATAACACTCTGATCCAGGGAACTGAGCACCATTGCCAGAATCAGTCCCAACCCCAGATGAAGGGATGGGATCTGTGACTTAACTGAGCACGAGGCAAAGGGCACATCACTCAACAGCCACTTCAGATCAACAGCTGCCCCTACCCTAGTCTGCATCAATGCTAGAGTTCCCATGGACTTCATGGGAGCAGGATCGACCCAGTTATCGTGGTTCCCCTTGGAACCATTACAGTTGGCCCAGCTTTTTTACGCAAATTATATTTGTCACAAAAAATAAAAAAATTGTCTCAAAACGCTGGCTTGCATCCATAGATGCTTCTCAAGCAAATCCCGGGACGTCATTCTCCCCTTGTACTCGGCTTTAGTGAGGCCGCAGCTGGAGTACTGCGTCCAGTTTTGGGCTCCTCAATTCAAAAAGGATGTGGAGAAGCTTGAGAGAGTGCAGAGGAGAGGCATGATCACAGGTCATGCACATGATCAGATGCGCATGATCAGAGGTCAGGAAAACAGACTTTACGATGACAGGCTGAGAGCTGTGGGGCTCTTTAGCCTGGAAAAGCGCAGGATTAGGGGCGATCTGATGGCCACCTATAAATTTCTCAGGGGTGGCCACCAGTATCTGGGGGAACGTCTGTACACCAGAGCACCCCAAGGGATGATGAGGTCGAATGGTTATAAACTACTGCAAGACCATTTCAGGCTGGACATAAGGAAGAATTTCTTTACTGTCCGAGCCCCCCAAGGTCTGGAACAGCCTGCCACCGGAGGTGGTTCATGCACCTACATTGAACACCTTCAAGAGAAATTTGGATGCTTATCTTGCTGGGATCCTATGACCCCAGCTGACTTCCTGCCCTTTGGGCGGGGGGCTGGACTAGATGATCTTCCGAGGTCCCTTCCAGCCCTAATGTCTATGAAATCTATGAAAATGAAGTTCTGGGTTGACATCTCAAAGCATTATGAGGCCTGAAATGACTATTTTATTCTATTTCTTGTCTCTCAGATAAAACTGAAAATGCTCCCACTTGCCTTGCCCTCATGTATTTATTTACTTTTCTTTTCTCTTTCAGTTCAGATGGCAAACAGACAAATCCACCTGCATTTCCAGAGCTCTATCATGGCTCTATCAGGCCACCTAGCGGTGATGACTAGAATGGTGGTGAGAGGCAGGGCAGATTTGCACCTGATAGACCAGTGGTTCTCAAGCTTTTCAGCCTCCGGGCACCCCTCCATACACGCAAGGCAGCGCTTGGAAAATGCCAGCTCTTAGTTTTGATGCATCTTTTGACTACAGAAAAATAATAGAGCAATTCTTCTGTTGCAAAGAACGAGGTGCCCTAGTGCACTAGGCTACTGGTAGTGATTAGGATTTTGTGAGAGGCAGGGTAGTTTTGCACCTCCTGATACAACCTGGATGAGAATTGCTGTTATAGGCCCTCATGGCTACAGTATCACTCCAACATTTTTCTTGGAAGCCCAGAAATCCATCAAAAATGCTTTTTGGACCATCCCTCATCGTGTGGGATCAGCTCACAGGCTGTCACCTAGAGCCCCCTCCTATTTACTTCCCTAATGACCTGGTGCATCCCCCTAGTGATACAACCCAGCCTGGCTCTGTGGCTTTGTTTAGTCAAATCACCAAAAATAAGTCCTTGTGCTTCTGTCAAGGGGGTTAGTGATCACTCAACCTCCTGAGGACAAGGAACAAGGGCAAGGGCTAGGGTTAAAAGAGCTACATTATATCACAGATGGAAGAAGTATCTGTGAGCAAAATGCTCAAAGGGGGAAATCACATGTGTGGATGTATTTCTGGGGCTATGTGAGAATGGAAAGGCAAGGGGTTGATATCCAGAAATAATGCAAATAGACTAGGGTCTGCTAAGGACCAGCAGGGATGATGCTAGGGGAGCATTGCAACAGTAAAGCAGTGTCGGGGCCAAGGGCTGGAAGAGCTCACCTCAAGAGCAAAGGGCATGACCGATGATCTCACGAGGTCCCTTCCAGCCTTAAACTTCTGTGACTCTGTGAGGGGAGCAGCAGCAACCCTGTGTCTGGAACTGCAGCATTGCACCAGAGCACTGATGTTTAAGAAGTCCACGCATGGGGCTGTGCAGTCCAGAACTGGGGCTCACTGAATTGCAGGGTGGCAGTATCTGGGAGTGCTACTAAGTTGAGGTCCATGGCAGAGCAGAGCACACTAGGGATCAGGAAGTGGGCAGGTTGGAGCCAAGGTCATTATCACAGCCAGGGCTTGGGAGGCACCTAAGCAGGGCCACCTACGCTATCCCTGCCTCCAGACCATGCCTTAGATCTTCCACTGTCATCAGCAGCCTCAAGATTGCTTTCCTGATTTCATAATGAGGGACCGCACAGTGACGAACACATCACACACCCTACACCTCTGTTCTAAGGACAGTCTTTTAATAACCGTACAGACACAGCAGTCACATCTCACAAACTGGACATGTCAGAGCTGGGTGGTGAGAGCAGGACCTCCCAGTGCTGTCTGCCATAGCTGGTGGAGAAGGACAGGACAAACACATCTAGCAACATTTGAGTTGGGTACAAGACTAAGAAACTCAGACAACCTGCCTCCATGTAACCGTCAGCACATGGCATAGGCATTTCCATTCTGTATGGCACAGGACATGAGCAGGATGGTTGTCTGGACACTCACCCTTAGTATTTAATATGATTGGCACTTTGGGCCACAATGTCAATACCTTCTTGGACTCCCTACAAATACATGCTCACGTCACTCCATTGGGTGGATATAGCAAGCCAGGACCTTCAGGAGGCAATGGCAGTCCTCTGCTATAGTGCCAGACTGGAGCAATTATTTCACTGTATCAAGTGAGGCAGTGGCTACTGCCACTGCTGGGACTGGGGACGGCTGTGGGGCAGGGAGTGACAGAAACACAGGACTGGATTATCTTTTCAAAGGAGATTTTCACAAATGGGTTGGTTCGAAGGCCATTGCTGGAATAGGCCAGCAGGGAACAAAGCTGCAGGTGATAGGAGGCAGGGGTGGAGGGAGATCTTCGTCCTTCCAGGAAGCACCTAGGAGGAAAAGAAACAGCCTAATAGTAGCTTTGTGCAAAAAGGAAAGGGTTGTATTAGATTGAGTGTGCAAATTGTCAGGGCAGGACAGAGTATGACTATCCAGCAGCTGGAGCAGGGGAGGGATACCCCAGCTAGCTTTCATCTAGCAGCCTTGGATGGCAACTGTGAAGTTGCAACAGCCTGGACATGACTGTGAGCTGCGCCAGTTGAGTACACATCCATGACCCACATTGTACAGTCTTCCCTGAAGCCCATACCATGAGAGGCCCCTGCTATCATTACATCTCTTGAAGATTAGACTGGATATATTTATGGAAGAGACAGTGTGATATAACAGGGCATCCTGGCACACTGGTCCTTGTGTAAGGTGGAACCAGTGTTTGCGGTCCTCAAATTGGTGCCTTGAGTGTGGAAGGTCTCTGGTGACCCGATGCCTCAAGTCTTTTCCTGGCTGCCCAGAAGGGATTTTTTCCTCTCCCCTCATGAATTCTGCTGGCTTCTAGTGTCTTTCCCACCTTCCTCTGAATGTTTAGTGGGATGGTAGGGGAGTTTTGACTGAGGCTTCTGCCAGAAGCTATAATAAAGCCCAGAGGTTCCTGGCTAGGGGGTATTTCTCTTCTGTTTGGGCTCACACTGATCAGCAAATCCCAAATCAAGAAGAAATTTTTCCCCTAGGTCAGACTGGCATGGACAGTGAGGGTTTTCCTTCTTCTACAGCATAGGGCTTGGTCCTTTCCCTTGGATCTTCTGAGCACACATTAACCACCTACTTTTTCTGTCATTGGAGCGGCAGAGCATAGGCAGTGCCTTTGTCACCCCCTGCTTTTACCCATGGCATGTGATGGGGTGTTCTCCATGGCCCGGAAGGCTCCTTCCAGTCTTACGTTCCTAGGTCCCTGTTACCTGTGCTCACTAGATTTAAGCCAGCATGACTAAATCTGCTAATGCTGGTTATGCCTCCCCTGTGTAGATACAACCTTTGGTCAGCAGGGGCTTTAACTTAAAAATGAGAAGTTAAAGCAAATAACTCCAAAGGATGGACTCAAACCAGAAAAGCCATCCCCCTGTGAGGCAGGGTTTACCACCAGGGGTTTGGGCCATGTATTGCAGTCTAGGTGAGCGGGGTGTCTGGTGCGGGATCCTGCCCAAAGGCAAGTTGAGGCAGCGCATGATGCGACTGCAGCCTCCAAACAGAAGCACGGAGCAGCACTGGCAGGCACCCAGGTACAATTTATTGCTTTATCTCATAGCACAGATCACCAGGTGCAGTGAATTCAGCCCCACCCTCAAATTCCTTCTAGCATGAACGCAGGGGCTCTGCATTGGGAAGGGGGACTAGACAGTTCTTAATCATCTCAGGTGCCCCCCTGCCTGGCCTACTGCTCACTGGGGCTCAGCCCTTCTTGCTGGGCAGGGATAGTGACTTTTGCCTGTAGTGCAGGGGAAACTATGCCTTAGGATCACCAAATCATGGAAAAGCAGGGCTAGGAGGGCCCTCCAGAGGCCATCTAATCTAACCCCATTTGAGGCAGAATCATCCCTATCCAAAACACCCCATAAAATCCAGTATCTAGCAAATTAGTAAAACTACACAGTCAACCCAGACCCAGCCAGAAAGCCCAGAAACCTGCCACAGATAAGGCTGGGAGACAACAATAGGCAATGTCCTGCTGCTGTGAGGGCTGTTAAAATATGCTCAAGAGATCCAAGGAAGAGGACCACATGTCCCCACTGCTACAGAGGAAGGCAACCCCTCAGTCTGCAACAACCTGGCCATAGGGTAAAATGCATTCCTGACCCCAAATGTGGAGAAGAGGCAAGACCCTCTAGCCAAGAACCTCCAACTTCTAGTCCCAGAAGGACCATGGGCCTTCCACGGTCAAGATCCCTTTTCTCAGCTGCAGCCAACACCCAATGTTTCTAAGGAAGGTGAAATGCACCCCCTACCCCCAACCCTTGTCGCAACACAAGTGGGAAAAATTCCTTCCTGTCCCCATATGGCAACCAGCAAAGCCCAGAAGCATGGGAAATACCCATAGGAGAACATAGGCACACCAACTCCTAGATCATCCCTGACCAAAGCTTGTCCAACCTCTTCTTGAAGACCTCCAATGGGTTCCCTCCTGAAGGAAAGTATTTTGGCCTCTTACAGAATAGATCTAGGGTTTTTGCCTCTGATCCCAACGGCCAGGTCAGCAATCAGAAAGGGTCACTGCACCCACTCAGCTCACAGCCACAGGACAAAATGCTTCCTAAACCCAAAGCCTAGGGACTAACCAGCCACTGGGTTAGTCTTCCAAGAACAAGAATCAAAGCAAAACTGTAACTAAAGGGGGGATTCCAGGCTGGAGGCACTGCCTGTGCACCATTTTGTTGAGAGGAGCAGATGACATGAGAGAAAAGGAGAGAGCAGGACGACAGGGAAGAGCACAGTACCTCTCACTGGCCTGTTGGAGACTTGGCAGCATCAAACATCTTCTTCCTACCCTCCATGCCAGACATGGCCTCCACGTTCTTACGCCAGTCACCCACTTCCACTGGACGTTCCTGCAGGGAGAGGCAGACTTGGGGTCACAACAGAACTGGGCTTAGGGGAGCTTGGGACTGAGCCATTGAATCTGTACCTCTGCACATCAATTATACATGAGCTGCATGTTCAGGCTGTGGGATCATGGGTCCAAATTGCTGCAGTAGCCCCAGGCAGCACATTGTGTGGGGGCAACAAGCAATAAAACGATCCAGTCTCAATGATACCTTTTCCTTATAAATCAAATAATCAATAGGATGTACCATCTCCTTCAACCTGCTCTACCCAAGGAGAGCCCTTGGGGGTGTTGTGGAGTTATGATTTTGGAACCCAGGATGGCCCTTAACATGAATATAGACTGGAGATAGCTGGGAAAGCAGGAATAAAGTCCCAAGCCTGGGAAGTACTTAAGCACTTTGACTTGCTGTGCTTGGGAGCCAGGGGCATGTGGCATCTTGCATAGGCAGCCCTGCCCTTGCAGAACCAGGCCCTTGGAGTCCATCAGCTCCTGCCAGCATTGTTCTTCATGGAGGTTTGGATAAGGGCAAAGTACTGTCATTAGCGCAGAGCAGGCTATATGCCAACAGCTTACTCTTGGCTGCAGCTGAAAGGACTGGATAATGTTATCAGAAGGAATAGCAAAGTAGGTAAGGATTATGGCCATGGAAACTTCTGCTTCAGGGCATAAAGTGGTCACTCAAGGGTCAGGAAGGGAACACACCCATCATGTGTATCATCATCTGAATCATCAGGTCCATCTCCTTATTGTAAGCCATCCTGGGCTGGCCTTTGCCATAGGATGGGTGTTGGATTAGTCAAATCAAGAGTTTAATCCAATATACAAATCCTAGAACTAGCTTTCATCCCATGTATCTGGTATTGGCAACGGGGGATGACATGGTTGGGGACCTCCAGATCGGTAGCCATCTGGGGGACAGTGATCACCTAATAATAGAATTCACCATAAGGCATCGAGTGGGTAAGGTAACTAGTAGGGTGAAAGTGCTAGACTTTAGGAAAGCTGATTTCAATGAACTCAGGCGATTAGTCAAGGACGCACTGCAGAGTAGGAGTTTTGAAGTGATGGGAGCCCAAGAAGGGTGGCTATGCCTTAAGGAAATGATCCTTCGGGCACAAAGCGAGACGATCCCCGAGCGAGGCAAAAGGGGGAAAGGGGCCAGGAGGCTTCCCTGGCTGACCAGAGAAATCCAGGGCAGCCTAAGGGACAAAAGGGGAGCACATAAAAAGTGGAAACAGGGAGAGATCACCAAAGATGAATATACCTCCTCTGCTCGTGCTTGTAGGAAGGCAGTTAGACGGGCCAAAGCTGCCATGGAGCTGAGGATGGCAACCCAAGTAAAAGACAACAAGAAATTGTTTTTTAGATATATAGGGAGTAAAAAGAAGGCCCAGG
>NW_005843036.1:84029-126877 GCF_000455745.1 Alligator sinensis
GACCTTGTGGCTGCCTATCAGTTCATCACGGGGGCACAGAAGGGAATTGGTGAGTATTTATTCACCAAGGCGCCCCCGGGGGGTTACAAGAAATAACGGCCACAAGCTAGCAGAGAGCAGATTTAGACTGGACATTAGGAAGAACTTCTTCACAGTTCGAGTGGCCAAGGTCTGGAACGGGCTCCCAAGGGAGGTGGTGCTCTCCCCTACCCTGGGGGTCTTCAAGAGGAGGTTGGATAGGCATCTAGCTGGGGGCATCTAGACCCAGCACTCTTCCTGCCTATGCAGGGGGTCGGGCTCGATGATCTATTGAGGTCCCTTCCGACCCTAACATCTATGAATCTATGAATCTATGAATCATGTACTTCAATCCAAAACAGGAGTAACTGCAGGGCGTTCAGTGGAATTACATCAATTGCATCAGGCCTCTAAAGGCACTAAAGTCACAGAAACCTTTCCTTCTGATTAAGTGAAGTGAAGTTACTCTGCATTTATGCCACCTTGTAGGTAAGCAGAATTAGAACTGGGCCTTTAGGGTCAGCTGCAGCCCTTCAATAGGGAATCAACCTAAGCTTGTCTCTTATCTTATGCCCAATTTGACTCTTTGCACAGTGAAGGATTTCACATTGCACATGTGATAATAGTGCATGCAGGTGATGTCTTCATGCACAACTGGAGGATGATTAAGGCCTTTTTGAAAATGCGCCCATGTGTCAGCATCACCAACCCCAAGCGTTCAGAAGTCATGAATCAGGCCTCCAAACAACAACATGGTCTCAAAAATCAGGAGATTTAAAAAAATAAAAATAAGTGTAGTGCCTGAGCAATTGCCTTCTTGTGTTGGAGCCTTTAGCAGTCACATCTTCCCCACAATCAGGAGGGCTAGAAACTTACTTCTTAAAAGAAACAGAATTGAAGAAGAAGAATTGAGATTCTCCTGTAATCCCAGGACTTCAAGACCTGTGTCTTGAATAAAAACACCTAAACCAAAGATGGCCATGAAATGGAATTTCCATGTTGAAGAAAACTACATCCCCAACTGGTGTAAATCATCATAGCTTTCAAGGGAACTATGCCAGTGAGTTACCCAAGATAAGGATCTGGTCCACACTCCAGGGAGAGAGGAAGGAAACAGTTTCCACTAACTATTCATCACTCACACAGACTTGGATCTCATTTGTCAGTTTTTGTAACTTTTCTCCAACCCAGTTAGGAAGGATAGTCACAAAACCTCCTCATATTTAGCTGGGTTCAACTGCATCATTTCTGAGCAACTAAAACTGTATGATCTCATAGTGATCCCGATCTCACTAGACTAATATCACTGTGCGCGGGCACACCCTTGTTTTTTGGATAAAATCTCTAGCAATTTCACAAAGTGATGAATCGAGCACTGATACTACAGTGGGAGGATGGTACTCAGGGGTAGTAGGGATGTCTGACACATGCTCCCTCAGGCAACCTGTGGATAGGGGTGAGCCTGCTCTAAGCCATCTCCTCCATCTCTGATTCACATGGCCATTTGGATGAGATGCAGTTGGGAAAAAGGAGGACTGTTCTTGGTCACCCACCTTCTCTGTGTCCTCCTTCTTGACAGATTTCAGATTGGCTCTCAGGTCCATGGAGACTTTGTGCTTGGAGCCAAGCAAAGCCCTCAACATGGCATCAGCAGACACACGGACACGCCGCAGCGGAGGGCGCTTGAACTTGCCACGGAGGTCGAGCACTTTCAGTTTCAGGTCTTTAATCTAAAGGTGAAGGGAATATCAAGGAGTAAGAGCCACGTCACAAAGCTGAACCATACCAGAAAGAGGCCCCTGATTCTGCTTCACACCAACATGAAGCAAGCACCTCTGCCTGCTCCCAGAACCATGGTACATAGACCCTCAACTTCTAGGGCTCCGGGATCTTCACAAGAGCCCACTCGGACTGAGCACACAACAGAGGTGATTCTCCAGATAGGACAATCTCAAATGAAGCATTAATTCTCAGTCCAAGACATCTACCTGTTCCTGGCTCCAGACACTGCATCCGGTTGCTAATAGATAAGGGTCCCTGGCCACGTCTGCTGCACTTGTGCTACGAGTCACCGATCCAGTGCTCTGTCTCACCCTTCAAGAGTCACTGCTGGAGCCCCTGACTGATGAACATGGGCGCATCTGGGATATTGTGTGGTGCCCCATATAAAATCCAGACCTTGGTCATCCCTGAACCCCATGGACCACACCTAGAGTTTTTAGGAGCTAGGGTTGTCCTGTGGCTCTGAAATGGGCCCATGGTACCTGAGACTGGGCAGAACTAGCTGATAGCTTGGCTGAAGTCTGTTGCTTTGCAAGGCTCTTTCAGCCCATCCATTTCCCTGTATCCAGCTGCACTCTCCTGGCCAAGAGCACCAGGAGGCACCTGCTGAAGTTTACCAGTTCACGTACCACCTTTGGGAAACTCATTGAGAAAGGAACTGCTGGGACACCATGCTCATGTATTGCCAGTGCACGTGCCACCAGTGGGGAATGCCTGGGCATGGATGTGGTACTTGACAAGGACATAGAGAAATGAGTGTGATTCCTATTTCTGTCTCTAGCTTATTGGGTGACCTAGGGCAAGTTTCTTCCTGCCTACCCTTCCCATCTTCTGCTGCATCCATCTTGCCTATTTAAACAGCCGGCCCTCTGGGGGCAGGGACTACCTGTTACTGTATCTGAACAGCAAAAAGAATGGTTTGGGAGCCAATGGAAGCTTTTGTCATCTAAATGGTAGTAATCAGGCTGGCTTGGCACATAACACAGAGCAAAATGAGTAACGGCTGCTATGTATATGAGAAATAAATCACAAGTCATTGCCTAGGTATCCAATCCAGAAGCCATTTGGCCTCCTCTTCTCCTCCTACCTCTCTGGTGTTGTGGTGGCATTTTGCTTCGATGTCGTATCTCTCCTCATCCACGATGTCGATCTTTTCATGCAGTTCCCTGCACAGGTCCTGTAGGGTTAGAGCACAGAAGGAAAGCGCCGAGTGAAAGCTCTACATGCTGTTCCTGCCTCTGAGCTTTGCTGGGGAAGTTCTGCCTTGTTATCCCATGTATCTCACTAAAAAAACCAGCCCCTTAGCACACAGCAGGTTTCTAGAGCCCTCCAATATGATGCTGATGCAGCATCAGTCAGTCATCCCAAAATGCCAGCTGCTAACATCTTCCTAGGGACTATGTGAGAAACCCCCTTTATATGTTCTACCCCGCAGGAAGGGACACTGGCATGATTCAACTTTCCGGGGGATTCATCCAGAAGTGACTGGAAGGATTTCCTCACTCCTGCTTCAGCCTGCATAATAAAGAACAGAATGGCCCCCCCACCATCTCCGGTGCCCCCTGCCAGCTTCTCCTCACTCCCAAACAAGCTTGACGATCCCAGCTCAGAGCATACCTGGAGCTGGCTCAGGGACAGCCCGCTGGTACTCAGGGGTGTGATCCGCTCGGCCAGGTACCTGTCCTTCTCTGACAGCTTGTCCACTTGCTCTTGATCCCATTCTTCCTTCGCTTTGGCCAGCATCAAACTCTAGATCATACAAGGGCAGCATAAGCACATACATCAGCTCTGCCATGCACCTCTTAGGGTGTGGACAGACATCACATCTGAAGCATTTCAAATGCCTCTGAAGCACTTCAAAGGGCAAGGAGCCAGACCCACATGCCCTTTTAACTGCTCAAAACTAGCTGGAGCACTCCAAAAGTGACCCTGTTGGAATGAGGTACTATTTAGAAGCATTTCATTTTTCTTGTTATAGGTGGATTCTTTAAGGAGTGCAAGAGAGGACGCTTCGGTCCTCCATTATCCCACACTGCTCTGCTTTGTCACTATGCAGCCATAGTGATTTTGAAGCGCTCCAGCATCTGAGAGGGAAGAGAGGGAGTGACAGGAATGATATGCCTATCCCTGGCTGAAACACTCCATTTTTATACAGTCCAAATGCTATGTCTGCTCATACCCTGAGCCCTTACCCCAAAGACAGACACCCCAGAAGGAAAGCCTGCCTAACTCACAGCGTGTCTATGGTATTGGGCCCCAACAAATAGGAAGGCCATTCAGGGAGTATCTTCCCCAATCCAGAGAGGGGCTGCCATGCCATGCTCCCACAAAAACTATTTCCCCCATCACGTGCCATAACCCCCAGCATAGGGCTGTGCTGCTCAGAGGGGGGAGAGGAAATGAAGAGATGTCCCTGCTTTCAGGGGATCTGCTCCGGCTTTGCATTAGCATGGGCAGTCTCTCTTCATTCATTCATTTTCCCCTTCAGACTGAAAGGTTTCCCTAGACCCATGGCCTGTCTGCCAAGTACCTGATGCACTCTTGGCACTATTCAAGTAACAATAATAATAAAAAAAATAACCAGAGACAGAGCGGGCAGTCCCTGCTTCACAAATCCCATGCACTTTGCTTAGGATAGATGCATACTTGATATCTTTGCCTGCTTATGATGCACTCTGGATAAGCATGCTGTAGCTCTTCCTAGTGTCTACCCTACATAAAGGATAAGAGGATATTTATGCAAACGGAGACAGGCTTTTGTCTATGCTAAAGGTGGTCCAGGATGGTCCCTTTCAGCCTTTGCTGCAATGTCTTTTGCACAGGCGTCTCCAACATGTGCTTTTTCTGTTGGTTCAATCCTAGGTGGTAACACAGGGGAAGCCTGAAGTGGCTACAGATTCATCACAGGTACTAGGGTGTAGGGTTAGGGTTAGGGTTTTTAAACCCAAAAGCTTACTTAAAAATTTTTTTGCAACTATTTAAGTTGGTCTAATAAAAGATATCAGAGTCACCCAAAGAAGCTTGTCTGTCACAGGTACTAGGAATTGCGAGGATGGATTTTGAGGCGGCCTCTGTCGTAAGCTTCTCCGAGTACCACCCTGTTTGTCAGCCCAAAGGGGTTCCCCGGCAGGGAACATTTGCAACATGTTTCGGCCGTGATCATTTTCAGCCCTGACTTACTCTTTCAGTCAAGACAAACCCAATGGGAGTTTCTACTCCTTGGGACTCACCTTCAGCAAGAGTTTGCGCGAGGCTGTGATCTTGGATTTTCTCTAAAGGGAAAGGAGGAAACAAGGCATTTTTAATGCAAATGCATTATAAAAAATACCTGCTAGTGTCCAGATTTTAAAACAAGAAAACATTCAGGAGTCTCTCTTACCTCCCTGCAGTTGTTTGTTCAGTCCGGGAGAAGAAACAGAGAGGAGGAAAAACAGAATATAGCATCAATAGACAGGCATCAGACATGTCTGAAGGAAGAAATCCTTTCAAGTTCTGATACGGGTACAGATGGTTTCCTTGCCATGCCATGCAAAATGTGCCACAGACCAGAAATATTTCTGTGGGCCAGATCTGCAGCCAGTGTGCGGCAGGGTTGTTCCTCTGATCTCAGCCTGTCGATCTCATGACACATTTCAGCCCCTTCAACATGACACTTTCCAATGAAGGATTGTTCCCATTAAAATATATATATATTCCAAGTGGTTATACTCACTCTCCCCCTAATTTTTTTTTTTTATAAGAATCGGACAATTTGGACTTGCGTGAAATTTCAGTGTCACCAAACTGACCTACTTGACCAAAGACATGCAACATTTCAGAAGTTTCTCTAAAATATTGGACCATTGTCACAAAAATCAAAGGCAAACTTGCGGAGTCCTCCTGCTGCGAAGGATGTAGCACAAGGTAGGACTATGCTGCCCTCTAGCGGATTATTCGCAGGAGAACTGTGTGCATCCACTGTAGGAGTGGGCTCCTGGGTCCACTTCCAATCATAGTGACCTGCTCTGCGCTTAGGTCTTCACTTCAATCCCTGCGGTTGGCCAACGTAGAGTCTCATGCTGGTGCCCAAAGCCAAAGGGGAACATTTGCTACTTACGGTTCTGGCATTGTGATGTCAAACTCTGCACCTAGGATCACGCAAAAACAAAATAATCAACTGCAAGGAAGCAAGGCCTAAGGCAGAACCCCCCCCCCCCCCCGCCGCACCGACGCCACAGAGCGGACCCCCCCCCCCCCCCCCCCCCATCAAAATGAGATGTCACAATCAACAGCCTGTGATTATAAAGAGGACCAGGACTGTGGTGGAAAGGGGCTGCAGCTCAGGACTGAGGTTCATTGACGGAGTTTGGGGTTAAGACTGGAAGAGCTGAGACTAGTATGTAGAGTCACAGCGCGCCAGCAGTGGGTGGAGTAGGTCTGGCCTGAGAGGCATGGACAGAGCTGTTGCGGGGACACCAGCAGGGAGAGGTGCAAGTTGGGACGGGGCAGCATTGCCAGCCCATGACATGGAGTACAGACAGTCAAAAAGCCCGAGGCTCAATAGACTCAATCTTTGCAGGTTGGTCTAAGATGCATAGATCAAACCAGTAAACAACTACTAGATTTCAAGGGGTATACGCTGAGGTTTGAACCCCATAAATTTCCACCTCAACTTCTACGCTGTATCAGTACTTCAACCAGACCTTGCACTGGCACCCTGCCACATGGAGAGGCAGCATGCTGACGTTTAAGGTACTGACCGAGGCCAGGCTAGGCTCCTGCTTCCCCCCGCCCCTGCCCAACATGTTGGAGACAGGCTGGGTGCCCAAACCCTGCGCCCATTGAGTCTGGGCTGCCTCTCCCATGGCTGACAGTTGAGCTACCCATGGGCTAGAGAGCCCCAGAGCTGCAGAGGGGCCGAGTCCTTCCCTCTACTGTGGCAGTGCCCCCCGGGCCCGGCCAGGTGGCCTGCTAGTGGGTGTAGGTGGATTAATGCATGGGCTAGTTGGGCTGCCTCAGCGAGGATGAAACCAGCAGTCAGGCCGGGTCAGACTGGGCGTGGGCAATGAGGCGGGCCGTGGCTAATGGGTGCTGTTTCCTGGGTGCTGCTGCAGCTGGACTGAGCCATGGCAGGGTGAGGGGCCACCCCCGGAGCTTGGTCTGCAACCCTGGCACCGGCTCCAGTGTGGACCTGTGGGCAGGCATGGCCCTGACTCCTGCCCTGGGCCTGGAGGGCAGCATGTCCCACTCTGTCTGCTGCGCCAGCCAGGGATGGAGCCTGGGGTGGCAGGACAGGACACGGGTGGGGGAGCTGCTGGTGGGCCAGGCAGCGCCTGAGCTGGAAGGTGGGGTGTGGGAGGGCTGGTCCTTCCCTCTGCAGTGGCAGCACCCCCTGGGTCTGGCTGGGCAGGCTGCCAGCAGGCTGAGTGCTGCCCCAGCTCGGAGGTGTCCAACTCTCCCATGAGCCCTCCTGGGCTTCCAGCACCTCGCATACTGTCCATGCTGCCAGTGCACCCAGCCGCCTTCCTGCCGGCCCCCTCCCTGGTGAGGTGGGGTTGACTCATACACTGGATCTATGAAAATCCTAACTTTCTTGACAGGAAATATGGGGTCAAGTTATACACCATGGCACCTTGTACACTGTAAAATATGGTAAACAGCCATTCGCTTTTGATTCCAGAAATGCAGCCACATGCCTGCGTTGGCTCAGGCCAGAAGCTGGGGGGCGCTAGAGCACACCTCTAGGCTGGAACAGACAGCTTGGGTCAAGGCTAGCCCACCCACCCTGCAAAGCGGGGCTTGTGGGAGAGGTGCAAAGCATCCTGGGATGCTAGGGGACTGTGAGTTAACTTGAATCTGGAGGGAACCTGGGACAGAAGTTCAATAAACTAATTTAATCTGAATCAGTTAAGTCTGATACCACTGGCGATGTGTAGGGTGTGCACATGGGTGTACGTGCACCCCCTGAGCTTGGCAGTGCACCCTCTGCAAAAAGGCGCCGCTGACACTGCCGGTGGTGCCTGCAGGCGGTCACCGCTCACCCCCACGCTGCCGAGAGCGCCGTGGCTGCCTGCAGGAGCTCCCTGCTCACCACTGCCATGCTCCTGCCGCCACCTGTGGGAGTTTGCCATGCCCCCCCAGCTTCCGGGGGTACACTTTATTCATGTCTGACACTACATCCATCCGGGTTTATCTTAAACCAGTTTCAGTCATTTTGAAAGTTTATGCGCACTGAACTTCTGTTGCGATTTGAACAGGTTTCTGATCACTTATACCAGTTTGTGTGTAATATTTGTCCCTAGCCTAGATGACCCCCAGGATCTGTGCTTGAATGCTGCTGCTTTCTGATAAACTGCAACCCAGGTCCCACAACAGGACAAATCTCACTGTTTGCATCTCACTAGGCCACAAGTGGGTGTGCACAGACAGCAAACTTAGGACAAGCTGAATAGAAATCTAGAGTGTCTCCAGTAGAACTGCGCTCTTCTGTCCTTTCCTCCAGGAGCCACCTGCCTGGGGACCACAGCTGGGTCTGCCTCTAACCTGGCAGACAACAGACACATCGTGACTTTGTATGGTTTTGCTGGGGATGGTGCGTGCTGCTCCCCTAGACACTGTGTCCTGCTCAGGAGTGGAGTGGCTCTGTGCCCAGCTATGCTGACAGCCTGCTAAACAAAGGGCAAACCATACAGCTCAGATAAGCTCACATTTTCCGATGAGCTCTGGGAGGCTATAAGTTTCCACCCCTCCCCGCCCCCTTGCAGCTGGTCAGGGGAGCAAGACCACCTTGTGCTCAGGGGCTTTTCTTGGCTTAGTCCAAGCACCTGAAACCCCTGCTCACACTACTCTCCAGGTTGCCAAGCCCTACTCACATGGAGATGTCTGAGTGTAAAGGAGATAGAAAAGCTAACCAGAAGCAAAGCTGGGCAGGAAAGCCAGCCAGCACACCTGATAAAAGAAGGCAGCTCTGCCTTGCTCCTGCCTGTCTCTGAGAGCAATTGCACTTTTATTATTAGCCAGATGAGCAGCTGCTGGCACTAAAAAGCCAATTACTGTGTGGTGCATCAGCTGGGCTGTATCTCTTAGATAAAAGTAGGGAGGGGTGGCTATAAAGGGACAGGATTGATGAGACAGGGTGAACAATTTCTACTGCATCATGTATTAAGCCTTCTGCCTTTTGTCTGGTTGCAGGCTGCCTCCAAACTGTGCTGCCACCTTTTCACCCCGCCACCTCTCCCAATTTATACTTCATTCCAAATTACTTCTGTGGGTCCGTGTAGAGCTGGGGGCTTGAATGAAACTGTTCAAAATTCCCAATTCTGCTTCCGAGCTCTTTCAGTTGCGCACCTAAATTACGTGGCTTTGTTTCAGCTTCCTGCTGGGACCCTTTGAATCAGGATCCCAGGGGAAATATAGAATCATACAATCATAGAAAATTAGAGACTGAAGGGACATCAGGAGGTCATCTAGTCTAACCCCCTGCTCAAAGCAGGCCCAGCCCCAATTATCTCATCCCAGCCAAAGCTTTGTCTAGCCTAGTCTTAAAAACCTCCAAGGATGGAGACTTCACAACCTCTTAATTCATCTCCCAAGCTCAGCACAGCCACCCTGTAGCCTGAAGAGATCTCTTGGGCTTTATCTCAACTCTGGTTCAGCATAGAAGAACTGCATGCAATGTAAGCCTTGTAGCAAGAGCTTTGAATTAGAGAGGAGGTGCTCCCTGACAGTAGAGCCCTATTGCTAACCCTAGGCAGGCAGGCAGGCTTTTATATTCCTGAATCTAAATCTGAAAGTCCCTCCCCACAACTCTTGCTTAGCAGTGGCCTAACAATTAGCTCTTTCTACTAATTCCTACCTCACTTGCTAGAACAGTCGTGAAGGGAGACATTGCCCCTGGGCACAGCCACACTGGCCTGTGCATCCAGTCAGCTCTCACTTAAGTCCCAGGGCTACAGCTGATCACATTTTCAAAAAAGAAGGGATCTGTTCAGAGAAGGTGACTTCAATAAAACATGTTTTTGCACAAAAATACTGATCTCAACACATTTTATATTTTCCGATCAGGAGCATCAAAATACAAATCTTGCTGAGCACTGACACTTTCAAACCAAACCTTTTCCATTTTGGAAGTCTGATACGTTTATGGCGTGAAAGGAGAATTGAGCCCAGAGGGTTACTCCCGATTTGCACCGAAGACAAGTCCTATAGACTTCCCGGGTGGTCCAGGCGAAAGTATGAGCCCTTAGAAGGTACTGGTCTCCACTTTGCCCAGGGTGGGTCAGCCCCTGTCAGTGTCAATCAACTTTTAGGGACAGATTTATCTAAACTGCCTTCCCTTTGGCAGCCAGGAATCCAGTCTTGCAAAAAGCACCTGCCAGAGCCAGGAGATTGTGAGTTCCCTGTGCTGACCCAACAGCTGGTCTCAGGTTGGATTGAGCTCCTGATGAGGCCAGAAAATTACCATTTTTAGGGAGCCCTTCCCCTGTCTGGATGGGGACTACTGGACCTGTGACAGCTGAATTGCGGACTGGATTTATGTGCCCCTGGGACAGATTCCCCAGCTGTCCTTAGAGATGGTATGCACTCACTAAAGCACCAGCTCCTCAGATTCGGTTTCTATTGTAGAAGCCAGCCTCACCTGCAAACAGCAAACTCCTTAACCTCAGCTAGCTAGAAGCCCCTAAGCACGCACAAACACACCGCTACATACACACACACACACACACACACGCACTGCAGACATACACTCATAATGCAAACCACACACAAAGCACTCATGTATGAACACACGTGCCCACACGCACAACATGCCCACATAATGCAAACCGGACCTATTCACAGCACGACACAAAGGTATTACACACTTGAATAACACACAAGTATAATTGGACTCTCAAAGGTGCATCATGAAGCAATTCCCACTCTGAGCACTACAGGCTTTTAAAGGATACGGCAGTCAGCTAGTCCCTGGGGCAGGATCTCACATGAGATCCACCGGCTGGACAGGCAGATGCCTCCTCAGATACCAACCTGAAAGGCTTTGTGGCCAAAGCAGGGCAGATATGTCAAGTGGGAAGAGACAGATGGCTTAAGCAGTAAGTCCCCAAACCCCGCACTGCTCACCCCACTATATCAGCCCCTCCCTTGGATCATGAGGGACACTGGATCAGCTCCAGAGTGTGTACTGGGAAGCAGCTGCATCCTCTCACTGGCAGATGAAGCAGAAGCTGAAGGTGCATTTGGTTAAACCACAAGGTGCATTAGTATATCAGCCCTCGCAGCCAAGTCAGGCTCCAGCTGGACACCGGGGTCAACACTCTCCAAGCCAGAAGCTGAAGTCCCATTTGCCAGTGCTCAGAAACCTCGTTGAAAGTGAAGGAGATTTAGGCTCCAAAGTTCCCCAGGGCCTTTGGAAAATGCTGCTGCTAGACCTCCAGGGCTTCTATGAGCTAAAGCAGCAGGGACTGGCTGTGACAAGAGAGGCACATGCTGCTTTCCTGAGAGCCAGATAAATGTTGTTGAAGCAAAAACCAACAGCTACCAAATGCATTTTATAGAAGACACGGTCCCCATGAAGCATCTCACTACCAGCTTCCCCAGACAGGCAGGCAGAGTCAGGTATTCCCATGTTACCTGCCATCCTGATGTCTAGATACCCTACTACTTCTTAGATAACAGCACTCCAACTCCCATGCTGACAGGCACCCACAGAACTAGTTTGCCTAAAGTTAGTAGAATCAGATCCTACTGATAAATCAGCAAACAGCAAAAAAAACCCCAAACAAACAAAAAACCCCCCCATAAAACTTCTTCCTGGGCCTGGGGAACATGGCAGTGTCTTACCTAGTGCAGTCCAGGCAGGGGGGAGGTGGTGGCTGGAGGCTGGAGGGCTGCAGACTGTGAGGGGATGGGAAGGGAGGACAGTATTAATTCCAAGCCTGACTGCAAGTGGTCAGTAAAAATAGAACAGGCACATATACCCCTTTTAAACACCCCCCTCGCTGTATATAACCGTGCATGCTACGCACACGGCAGATGCAGCTGACACATGTGGGGCATGACCATACCACAAAGTCACACTGCACACATATTTTGCATGCCACTTATGCATGCTACACACACCCTGCACACATGCATGTGATACAGATGCTGCATGTATACAGGCACACTAAACAGATATGCTATCTCCATGCAGTGCACACATTATATATATAGTTAGTCACCAAGCCTCATACAAAGACAACATGTACATGTGTGTGCATGCATGCATATACACACACTTTCTTCCAACGCAAGTACTTTACAAATGGATACACCGAGACAGATTTGCCATTGTGCTAATACATCCATGGAATAGCATCAGTGCACAACTTCTCTCTCTCTCTCTCACACACACACACACACACACACACACACACACACACACACACACACAGTTTGAACAGCCATTCAGTTTTAAAATGACCAATAGCATCTTTTCTTACAGGGACCCAGTGGGAATTGCTGGAGTACCCCCTGAAGGACAGGCCATCTTAAAAGCAACTGGAAGTGAGATGGGTCCAAGGCCCAAGTGTATAAACACATCATTGTAGCTATGCTGACATACGTAAGCACAGCCATTGACAAAGGCACAAAGCATGTGCGCATATACATATTTACACAAGTACACATGGCACATACACACAGCACACATGCCCATCCATTGGATACTCATAGACACACAATTTAAACTCATACCATATGCACACTGTATGTTCACATAGACATACACACAATACAGATGCACATACTACAGCCTCCCCTCCCCAACAGGTACATGATACACAAGCACACACTAACATGAATACACATTACACATTTCTATAGAGAACTATGCTACATGTGTTGACCCTGTATACACTCATACACATCTACTACATACTTATACACACATGGCACATCAGTGGGTATGCATGCTGATGCATTTGTCTTTGTATTTAGACAGACAGAGCTTAACAGCCATGATGAATGACTTAGACCAACAGATAGGGTGGCCATCATAGAGGACAGTCCAGTTGTCCTCTAGTGATATGAAACTCAATGCCTTTATGTCCTCTATTTTTCTCCTGAAGAGAAGAATAGAGGACATAAAGGCATAGGGTTTCATATCAATAGCGGACAGAGTAGGAGAAAACCGAAATGTCCTCTATGATGGCCACCCTACCGACAGACAAATTGAACAGGGATTTGTCTGAGCCCCAGACTCTGAATCCTACTTTCCCTGCTCAGAAGGAATTCAGGCCTCCTTGCCTCCATGCACCTGCTTAGCCCAAGTGGTTGCAAAATCTCCAAAGGGAGAAGCCAAGAGGAGAAGCCTAATTTCAGAGAAGAATGGCTCTTCCACCCGAACATACCTCACTGCAAGCAGCATCGATGGGCACAGGAAATGCAGAGCAATCTCTCCATAGCAGAGGCACTTGCAGGGGGTTGAAGCGCACTGGCAGAGCTGAGGCAGGTGAGGGAGGACCAGCAGGCAGGGATGAGTGGTGTTTTACAGTGGTCAAGATTGAGGTGCCTGGCCAGAGCTCTGCAGAGATCCCACGAGAGGAACAGCAGGGGTGTGGACACAGGTCAGAGCACAGGTCTGTCAGCAGAGCAACGTGAGGCACCTGAACTGGAAGAGTAGGGGCTGCAGGGCAGGACTACGGGGCACTGGCTGGATGGGCGTCCAGGACTGGGAGAGCAGGGGTCTGGGTCAGGAGCAAGGGACAAAGGCAGAGCTGGGTGAGGGGCCAGGAGGTGGGATAGTGGTGGCTGAGTCACAACTTGCCTGCTCTGCCTCCAGTGTTGTCAAGTCTCACGAGAAAAAAAAGTGGCACTACCTTTAAAAACAAGCCCAACCCATTTCAAAGAGAGGGAAGTGGGGGTGCTTATCAACCCATGACTCTCGAAAAATTAAAGGGACTTTAAAAAAACCAAACAAGCCCAATTCTGCTTATTATAAGCAGACATGGCAATACTGTCTGCCTCCTTACCTGAAGCCAGTGCCTCTCAGCCTCCAACAGCTTTTTAGATCAAATTAACCACAAACTTATGCAGCAAAAAGCAGTGCCAGGGCCTGACTGTGCTGCCCTCAGTAACATCCTTGCTGTCCACCCCAAAGGCTTGGAGGGGTGGGGGTGCTGCGAGAATTGGGACCAGGGTTGCACCTGTTGGCCTGTGTATTTTTAGGGCAGACCTTATGAGCAAACAATTTGGAGACCACAGCCCAGCAAGGACAATGCCTGGAATTTTAATCCCCGCGGCTATTATGGTAACTCCAGGACACTTGGCTGTGGGCACGAGGCAGGCTATGCCCATTGTTGGGGGGAAACAGCAGCTGAGAGCAGAGGGAGCCTGCCGTCCTCCCCTCTTCTGAGCTCAAGGGTTGGAGGCTTACCAGGGTAGAGAAAACTCCCATGCCCCCCTGACCGCACTATGTCATCCCCAAGGACCAGGGGTCAGATCTGCACCCTCCTGTACACTGGGAAAAGTCTACATGCCTCTGATTAATGCCATCAGAGGAGCTGATGTTAAATTGGCAGCAATGGTTCACAGAAAGCTCCTCTATAGTCTAGGCCCTGCAGCTGTCGATGCACGCCAGTCTCGCTTGGGACTTGGGAAAAGGTAAAGTCCACCAGCTCCTCTCTCCTGTCCCATGGCTCTACCGCATGGGCTGGCCCCAGGAGTGGGCCACGTCACAACAGCAAGTGCTCCAGGGCCCCACCCTCCATCAGCCCCATTGCTAGACTGTCAAAGGAGGGAGGCGGTTGCCAGCCTGTGTGAGTCAGCCCTGCCCCAAAAGCTGAGCCATGTGCCCCTGGGGTCAATGGGATTGCTGTATATTTATACCAATATAACTAGGAGCAGATTTAATCTTGGGTTGGGCTCTAATCCCACTGAGTCTTAGGCAGGGGCAATGCCTGCTGCTGGATACAGAAGTGATCCTGATATGCTGCTAGCTCCCAGCTGTAGACATGGCCTGGATAGCCCCTCCATAGGGCTCCCTGCCCCTGCTGGACACCACGGGGCCCGTCTTCACTTTCCTTTCTGGGGATCCTTTTTTCCTACTTCACACCACTTTCTTGTCATTTTCTCCACCCATCCCCAGCGGCTCCATCCTGCTACAACGAAGTAATGTCCTTCTCTGAAACCCGCCTAAAAACTGAGTGATCCTGCAGAATATGCCAAAAAGCCTAAGGAATCACAAGGGAACGAGGAGGCCTCATTCCTCGTTCCCATCTGACAATCCCAACCCAAAGACCGGGGACAAAACTCATGAGCCAGACTGTGGAACAAACTCCAAGGGGTGATAGTCTGCAGCATCTTCCTGTTCCCCAGAGCCTCACCCTGGGGAGCAAGGATGAGAGAGTGCCGGCACTTCCACAAAGGGCAAGGCAAGCCGCAGCCTCACAGTTAGGGTTGCCACCAGCCTGAGAGAGATAAAGAGTGGAACTTGGAGAAGGTCCCAGGTTTCCCCATGTGGTGTGGAGGTGGGTCCCAGATCCCCAGGCAGGTGGTTGGCAAAGGAAATTCACTTTCCACAAGCTGACCCAGAAGTTCAGGTCCCAAGTGCCCCATTTTGTTTAGACCGTGTCTCTCACAGGCTGGGGCAGGGATTCAACCAGAGCCCCGGATGAAGCAGTTTGCTCCCAGGAGCTGCCCAAGCAGGGAAGCCCCTCGCGTGACCACATACCTCCCCATTGTGCCCTCTGGTCAAATCCCTGCCCCAACCCTGAGAAATACTCTTTCTCACGCCATTCCCTGCTGTCCTGAACAAGGCTCTGTGCCAGAGCTCCAGGCCCACTCTCACATGTGGGAACAGCAAAAAATCTTTCCGGGAATCCCTGCTGCATCCAGCCCTGGGGAGTACACCCTTTTCAAAGCATTTGGTAAGGTGCTCTTATGTACTGTGTTGCAATGCTGCAAACAGCAAGGGCCATACCGCTGCCCATCAGGGAGTGCTGCTTGCTAGGACATTAAGGCCAGAGCAGCAAATGTGCCCAGATCCCATCACAGGCCTTGCATGTGACTCACAAGCAAGGAGTGTTATACCTGGCCCACTTGAACCTTTATAAAGCAAAAAAGGGCCAGGCAAAAGTGTGCCTTCAGCTGCTGGCCGGTCAGTAGCTGTCCCCTCATCCCATACCACCAAGGATTGTTTTCAGAACACAAGATAGCCAAAATTAGCTGGTGACAGGCAGGATGCACCCCCCTCTCCTCCCCCCACTACCCTGGGGCCCATCTCCCAGTGCAGTGACCCAGCCAGGCCCAGCCCAGCAAAGCACTTAGAGGCATCATGTGTTCCCTTCTCAGATTTCCTCTTTTGTTGAGCTTGAAAAGGGAGGAGAAATGGGGGGGACACAGCAAGGAGATGTGATGATAGCACCCATGGAAATTCAAAGCGTGCTTCAAATGCAGCGAGCACTGTAGACCCCAGGCTACAGGTGGGGAAACTAAGGCACTGGGGAAGGAAGCAACTTGCCCACTGCCTCACATGGAGCCAGTGGCAGAGATGGGAAATGAAGCCAAGAGCCCTAGTACCAAAGCTACCAGGAGTGGACTCATACACTCTGGGTCTACACAAGGCGGGGAGATGTATCCACTACACAAGTCCAGTATGCATGTCATATCTTTGCCTTACAGACCTTTGCTCGGGATGCTGTCCCTTTGCCTTCCTCCGATGCACTCCACCATAAGACCAGTAGCCAGTCCCTAACTTGAAGGCCCAACTGATCCTGTTGCAAACCAGCACCGCAAAGTGCCATCCAACATCCCTGCTTTACTTGCATACGGACTCCTGTGTTATCACCTGCCTGGTGTTCCTGGTAGCCCCTTCCCAGGTCAGGAGGGCTGAGGAGAAGGCAAACAAGCTGTTTTCTTGCTTGAGATCTTCCAGGGCAGAGACTGCGGTGTCTAGGCAGGGAGCATAAAAGGAACGTGCCTGTGCCCTAACGTGGGGCCATGTGGTCAGAGGGACTCGAGCTGGGGCCAGCTACGACTGTGGCATTGCTCGGTAGCAGTGGGCAGCCAACGCTGAGCTCCTTCCCCTGGCCAGGCTCTCCGCATGGAGAATCTCTCATGACTACCTGAGCTGTGCTGTTGCTCCCCCGGTGCTTCTGGGAACCGCAACGGGCTGCCAACCGTGTAGGTAGGCCCCAGCATTTTAAATGACCTGTTCTGAAGAGCCAGTGGCCACTGGGTGCCAGCACTCCCATCACCACTAGCAGACCAGAAAGCTCTGGTGCCTAATACCACCCAGACATCTGCCTGTGCCTGGGTTGGTCTTTGAAAACCTGCCCAACAGGGCATATATGCCAGCACACCTCTTTATACCCAGGACAGAGATGGCACAGGCTTATTTTGGATATTACCAAGTTCCTAAATCAGACACGCATCCAGTTCCCACTGACATGTAGTGGGTGCCTGACTCCCCTAGGCTGCTTAGACAGCCCCACCACAATTTTTTTTTTGCTCCATGGAGCAGATCTGTGGCAGAGGGTTGTGAACCAGCTTCCTTATCCATTTCCATCCTGCCCCAGCCCCCAAACAAAGGGCTCATTTCTTTGTCCCATCTGACCTTTAAAAAGGTAGCTCACTTCCCAACAGGCCTGGGACAAACTTAGAAACAACAGCTGAGCTTTTGTTGTCTGTAAAGGGAACCTCTCCGAGATCACGCCTCAAATATGCTCCTGCCCTCCCCCAGGACCCTTCCTCAAGCTGCTTCTGCTCACATAGCCAGCTCCAACATGTCAAGGCAGATTAGACACCCGTGCCAGCTGCCCCAGCCCCCCTCGCTGTCTTGGAGAAGGGGCTGGGGCTGCATCCTCACTCTCAGCCCTTTTGTGGAGGGGCATGGGGTACAGGTGGTCGAGACCAGGAAATCATCCTCTTCACATCAGCAGGACAAAATGTATTGGGCAAAGAGATAGAGAGAGACTGGGAGTGGGAACAGGAAATGAGTAATGTGGACCAAACTTTTAGGAGACTATCCCAGCTGAACCCGGGAGCTAAAACCAGGCCCGGACCAAACCTCCACATTCACAAAGCCCAAAGCACCAGGGTTTTCTGGGTCCAGGCTCAGAACAGCTTGGCGAGGGACAGCAGTTACACATAAACTGGTTTAAGTGCTCAGAAACTGGTTTAAACCTGTAACAGAACAGAACTCTTCAGTGCACATAAACTGGTTTCAAAATGGCTGAAACTGGTTTAAGACAAACCTGGTTGAATGTAGCATCAGACTTAACTGATTTGGGTCAAACCGGTTTATAAAACTTCTGTCCCAGACCCATTCCTGGTTCAAGTTAAATCACAGTCCCCCAGCATCCCAGCATGCTCTGCTGGGCTGTGCTGTCTCCTCCAGCAGAGAAGGAGTAGGGGGAGGAAGAGGCAGGGATTATGTCCCCAGGCAAACCCCAGCTGGAGGCTGGGGCCAGGGAGGTGGGTTAAACTCCCCTGAGTATGGAGCTGCCCTGCTAAAAACTTAA
This sequence comes from Alligator sinensis, assembly GCF_000455745.1. Classification (NCBI taxonomy): domain Eukaryota; kingdom Metazoa; phylum Chordata; order Crocodylia; family Alligatoridae; genus Alligator; species Alligator sinensis. The sequence continues at coordinate 102,314 of NW_005843036.1, forward strand.
CGCTGGCAATGACTGTGGACTACAAATCCTGGAAGCAGGAAGAGGAAGTGGTGAGCAAACTTGCAGAGTCCTGCTGCTGTAACTCTGGACTGCAAATCCCAGAGACCTTGGGGGCAGCAGGAAGAGGAAGCGAACACACAGCCCAGGCTGGCTATATGTCAGAAAGCCCTGTTCTAGCACCCCCTGGCCTCTGGCCTGAGCCACTACATGTATGTGGCTGAATTTTCTGAATCAAACATGAATGTCTGCCCAGTTGTTTCTCAGTTTAATATCTGCAGCTTAGACTAACCTGCAATAACTGAATCGATTCAGCCTCAGGCATTTTGACAGCTGCAAGGACTAAATACAGACAATCTGTAGCCCCTTGTTCCAGCTGCTACCAGCAAAAACAAGGTATTCAACAAGGTTCAAAATCCAGGTGTTCTTCATGAAATTATAACATGAAACAGCCTTGACTCTCACCCACAAACCTCTTCTGGGCACCATTAATAGACAAAACTTTCCCCCTCAAAAGCACTGAGACTGGATATGAAGAGAATATTCCTTAAGGGGAAACACAAAAAGACTAACAGGAAGCAAATAGTAAGTCAACACCCACCCTACCATTACCTAGCTCATGCACCTTTGCCTCAATTTCCCTGCATGCTGCTATGACTGTCCAGTAGACATATGTTCCTTTGACTTCACCTTTCCTCCCCTTTCTCCTCTAGCACTTTCCCCCAACCTGTAGTTTGCTGTCAGTGGTTAGCAATAACCCCAGCTCTATCCTTCCTGGAAAGTGCTGCTTGGCTCTAGGACACTTTGTGTTCCACACTGCCTCTCTGCCATTAGCTTCAGCCACCATGCCATGTCTGCACTTGTCCACTTCAAATGTACCTGCACCCAGCCTAGTGGCTCCAGCTCCATGGGGGCTGGGCAAAGGGACCCTCATCATTGGCTTTTACTCAGCTGCTGTCCTCTAATTCTTCAGGGAAGAGCTGCCATTTCTTCTTCTGATATGCATTTCAGATACAAGGCTCCCCTACCCACACAGTTAGGGTGATTTCAGCTCTTGGATTACTGACCAAAGGGGAAGCGCACTGCAAGGGTTTCAGAATCTGCTGACTTCAGTGAAGAACTCCCCTCATCCACTACCCAAGATGCTGGAGCCAAGATTTAATTGTAATTTTATTGTGGGGTTGATCCGTGCAGTTAAGACTCTGCTATCAAGAGATACAGCCTCCCACAAGCTGAAGACCATACTCTTCTGCCACTCCTACTTACATCCTAGCCACACTGCCCTGGTGAGCAGTGGATTTATACCTGTGTGGCTAGATTCAGGGATGGGATCTGGAGATGTTGGAGTTACAGTAAGCCCAGGAGAATACTTAGGACCAGATTCAGTAAAGTGCTTAGGTACTGCAGTATCTAACCCAGGAGTGCTCTGACCACAGCTCCTGAGCAAGAATTGGCTCTTAAACTAATTGATCTCCAAAGAAAAGGTTTAGGATTTTTTATTGCCTGCACTGGGGCTGTCTTTCCTGCAGCCAGGAAGAGATCAACACATACGTCTATAATCTATAGTCTTTTCTTTTGAAGGGGATCGAGTTTGCTACCTATATATATTATTATGAATCATTGATTAACCCTGAGCCAGGTATGCCTGAGTATCATCAGCCTAATGCTTAGGTACCTGGCACCAGGTTGGGATGCAGGACCCTGACTGAACACCCGGTTCCCCATCTGGTGCATGACAAGAGCTGCCCCCTCAGCCTGAGATCCAAACACCCTGCAAGCGAAGCAGGGAGCTGCTAAGAGTTATTTCTGAGAACAGGAGTGAGTCCTATATCCTGCCTCTCAGGTACCTTGCAGCAGGCTGCAGGAAAAGTCCTCCATCCACTTGGGATCTACAGCCTGGAGCCCAGTCCTGAGGGTAAGGCACCTCTGCCTTTTCTTCCAAAGAACTCAGTAGGACTTACATGTGTCTTAAAACAGAGCAATACAAGGGGCATTAGTGGTACTTATATTCTATATTATCCCAGCAGTTACTGAACTCACCAGGAGGAAGACCTGGCTCACAGCCTTCCTCTGCCTGCAGGGATTCAACATCACCCCTCTTCCATCCCCAACGAGTGCTGTACACCATAGGCAAACAACATATGGCCTGTTGGATGCACTGTGTCCCGCTAGGACAGTCCCCCCTCACCCTAACTCTTGATTACATACCTCTCTTATTTTGAAAGATATGAAAAGCACATTGGCGAGTGCTACACAGAAAATCCTTGGTCTGCATATCTGCCTGCGTGTGTGGCTCAGTTTCCCTTTTGCACATGTGCTGCTGGCTCACAGCAAGTCTGAACAGACCCCACTCACAGCAGCGCTTCAACAGAAAGGGCACCTTGCAAGTGCACAGGGTGCTCCAGTCACTAGGCTACAGTCAGGCTTTAATTGTCTCTTTCTGACCCCCCAAATCTGCTTTTTTCTGCATAGTGACATGGGTTTGAATCTCTACAGGGTGAGAAGGAAAACATGCGTCTCCCACAACTTGGGTGAGTGCCCTGCTTACAATGCTGCCTCTGCCAGCCCTGTCTCAAAAGGAAGTGGCAGATGCCACTTTGTTTTTTGGGAAGCTTGACTCTATTGGCATGAAAACATCTGAAAACATCTTCCAGATCCAGCTCTTCCAAGGGACACAGGCAGAATAACAGCAAGGGGAGATGCTTGAAGCAGGATGTAGGCGCAACTTTGGTGCCTACCTCTAGGGATATATTTCACAGAGACCCTACCTACCTACCCCTCTTAGGCACCTCAAGTCAAGGCTGTGAGTTCTGTTCACAAATCTGCTGCTGGTTCAAGCTACATCAGATAGGTCCATTCTTTTCCCTCTCCGTGCCTCAGTTTCCCCATCTGTAAAACAGAGGTCATGATTCTGAAATTCATTTGCAAAATGCCTTCAGCTCTAGGGCACAAAGGCAAAAGGCTATATTGTTGTTGTAGCAAGACACTGGAATTTGTCACCTCCATGTCCCATCTGCTGTAGATCATGGTAACAAAATCCATGCTCATGCTGTGGCTTATAGAAGAATTAAAGGACAGAACCCTTGCTCCCTTCCCTTCCCAGAGTCCCCACCGAGAGGACCCTAGTAATGAACTTGAGCCTATGCAGGAAAAGAGCAAGTGGCAGGACATAAATCTCTCCTGAGTCCCAATACCGAATGTATGTGACATTAAATACTGCCAGCTAAATAATAATAGCAACGTTTTGTGCTGCACCCTCCAACACTTCATTTCTCTGCCCTTTGTCTACCAAGAGCACAGCATCTTTGAGGAGTAGGCTGCTGTCATCAGTAAAGCACCATCCATGCCCCTGATTGCTTTGCAAACAAGAGGGGAGGCAGAAGGCGAGGTAGAGTTGCCCTCTGTAGACTAACAACGTCGGAGAGAGAAATGGGTGAACCTCACTGAAGTGGGAACATGTAGTTTATGAAGTGAGCAGCAGAGGGCACCAGTACAGTTTATTCCAGACTGACCCGGACTGGGTGGGTCCATTGACTATGTTAGCTACAGCCAAACAAGAGGTATATGCAGCAAAGCAGAGTCTTCTTTCTAGCAAACTTTTCATGCTCGCCAAACTTCGGGGCCAACAGATTATCGCTCGAGTGCTTAGCAGGAGGACGTCACCAGCACCACAGCTTTGCTGCGAGGCCCTCTTCCTTGCAACAAGGCACCCCAGGCAAAGCTCCATCATCTCATAGCGCCTGTTGTGCTGCATAAGCCCTGCTGCATAACTGCAAGGCTCACATAGGATATTTGGTAGCGAGGCTGCTCAACTCCATCACATCAGATTTCCTTAAAGTCAGTCGTGGAAGGGAAATATAGACACTGGCCTGTGGGGGACAAATCATGCAGCATCTGCAGTATCTGAATCCCTGCTGCAGGGACTGCAGCCCTCCCCACCCCATACCCATGGCACAGGGGCGGGCAATTATTTTGGCTGGAGGGCCGCTTAATGAGTTTTGACAAGCTGTCCAGGGCCACAAGGGTAGCCCCACCCCTTGACGGGTGCCCCGCCCCTTGGTCATCATTTTAGGATGAGAAGTCCCACCCCCTAACCCCTGACCTTTGCCACTAGAAGTCCCTCCCCTTGCCCCAGAACTAATCGTTTTGGGAAGGGGGTTTGCCATCTTGGAACTGGAAAACCCCCCAAATGATACTAAAAATCAAACATTGACAATAACATATTTTAATTTTATTTAAAAAAAAAATTTTTGTCCTGATTTGTGTAGCATATATAGAGGTGATTGCATAATAGCTCAAAATGAAGTATTTTTTTATATTGTAGGGGGGTGTGGAGGAGCGGGGAGTATAGAGGGGTGCGTATGGGGCTTGTGGGGCGCTGTGCATGTGTGTGTATGTGGGGGTATGTGTGGGTGTGCATGTGGGTGGGTATGGGGGGATGTGTAGGTGTGCATGTGGGTGGGTATGGGGTTTGTGGGGTGTGTGGAGGGGGAGGGTGGCTGGGGAGGGGTGTGTGTGCGTGTGTGTAGTGGGGTAGGGTGGGTGGGTGTGTGTGCGGTGGGGTGCATGTGGGGAAGGGTGGGTGGGTACAGTGTTTGTGGGGTGTGTGATTGTGTGTGGGGGAGGGTGTCATTGTGGGGTTTACAGGGGAGGATTTGTGGGTGTGCATATGTTCATGGGAACCCCCGTGCATGCCCCCCTGAGCCAGTCAGCACCTACCCTGCGACAGCGCGCATGCCCTGAGACACCTCCCCACCAGTGCCAGCAGTGCATAGCCCCAGCACATCCCGCGCCCACTCCAGACTCAAGCCCCCCAAAGTGGATAAGCTGGAACCTGCACACAGCACTGACCTGGCCCCTCCACGCCACCCAGCTGTGGTATGTCCTGCCACCCCTGGGCACAGAGCGGGGCCAGGGTGGCTCCACAGATGGACTGCTTTTCTAGGCTCTTTCCTGCCGGCATTTCCCTGCTGCAGCCTCCCAAAGTCTGTGCAGGGCTGCCCTGCATCTCTGCTACTGTCACCGCTGTCTCTGGGCTGCCCCGCAGGGCAGCGGTGGCAGTGCAGAGCAGATGCAGGGCAGCCCCGCATGGGATCCAGGCAGCTGCAGCAGGGAATTGCTGGCAGTGGGCAGGAGAGCAGCCACTTTTTCATCCCCGCACCAAGCAACAACTTCTGTCCTGAACCACCACTGCTAAGCCTGGATGGGCAAGCCCAGAGCAGGCACAGGGTCAAGGCTGTGCAGCATGGGTCCCTGCCAATACTGTGGGGCTGGGGCCAGTGGCGGCGGCAGCTGGAAGGAGCCACCACTACCTGGGCTACCTAGGACAGTCCAGCTGTGGAGCCGCCCCAGCCCTGCTGCGTGCCCAGGGCGTGGCAGGATGCACCACAGCTGGACTGTGCCTGGGCCAGGGGACCAAGGACCCACCATGGGCTAGATAAAGACCTGTCGCAGACCAGATCCGGCCCACGGGCCATATTTTGCCCACCCCTGCCATGGCAGCAAATGGGAGGAAACGCTCTCAGCTGCCTGAGGAGACGGTATGCAGACGCTGCTCCGTGTTATTCATTGGGGCAAAAGCTGTCAGTGCTCAGCCCCTCCAAAGGCCTGCATTGCTTTCCTCTCTGGTGCCTGCTTTCTGCTCTTTTTGCAAAGCATCTTAATGAATTAATGCTGTTCCTTACTGGGGAGTTGCCATGCGAGTGGGAAAGAGGTGTGTTTGATCTGTCTGCTGCCCGGATAGCTGCTGGGGCACAAAGGAAGAGACCTACTGGGCCTACCAACCTGCCTTTGAACACCACTCAGCCACTGCATGCGCACCTCTGAAAATAATGTCAGTGCTGCTGCGAGGAGCAAGACTGATTTAGCTACAAACTAGGGGCAACTGGGGCCACCTCAGTTCTCCCAACTCCCTCCCAGCTGGGGTCCAGGAGGGCCACAGTCATCTTTCTGCTGAAGGTCCCAGCGCTGGGGAGGGGAGGGGAGGTTAAAGATGTGGACATACATCTGTCAGGACTGTAACACGTAACTTCCCTCCCTCCCATGGGGACAATGACAAAACTCAGGATCAGCAACCGGCAAGTCATAGACTGCACAGCTCCTCACCAGAGCCCCGAGCCAGCCAGGTCCCTGTGGGCAGACAAGCTGCTTATCCTCTCTGGATCGCTATACAATGCTGCAACCAGCCCCAGGATAGTGAGCCACACCTCGGTTAATAGGCAGGCGGCAGACATGCACCACAAGGGCTTTTAAGTGATTCAAGAGAAGGACTCCACCCCACGCATAAGGAAAGGAAAAATCCTTCCCTCTGGACCAGCTCCGAAAGCCCACGCAATGGCTGAAAGCAGTAGCAGGCACCGCCTGGGACATGACTTGAAATCATTAGCTCTGGGGCTGAGCTGCGTGCCACATACCCAACCAGGCAGCAGCAAGCCAGCTCCAGCTCTGTTAACTCCAGCCATGTGATGAGGGAGGAAGCACCCAGCATGGATTTCCCATGCTGTCCAGTTTGGTAGCCTGAGAGCCCAGTGCATCCCCTCCGAGTACAGCACTGATGTGGGGATAGGACCAAGATTGCTGAAGGCAAGATGGGATCCCCCAGAGTCCTCCCTCTGTGCCCAGGGAAGGGTTAAACCCTTAGCAATGTCTGGCAAGGGATGGGGTGCAGCTGTCTGTGTGGGTGGGAGATTTATGATCTAGCAGCTGACTCACAGAAAAGCTCCCACAGGGGAGAGGGGAAGGAGGGAGAGAGCAAAAGTTTAGCCTTGTTTTCTTTAGACAAAATCCAAAAAGCACCCAGTGAGATCCTCCCCCCTCTGTGCTCTGGGGGCTCCAAGCCAGACATGGGGCCAGACCGTCAGCTGAAGCAAACCGACTGTTGAAGCTAAGGCAGCAACAATGATGTACAGCAGCAGAGACTCAGACCCAAGCAGGCTCCTCTCAGGTCCCAGTCTGTCCTCCCTCCAGAATGGGGACCCACTGGGGCTGTTTCTGCAGCGTAGGGGGGAATCTGGGGCTCTGGGATGGCTCAGTGGAGAAGCCTCCTGCCAGCTGCTGCCTCTCCAGGGGAGGTAGGATGGGGGCAGCTACTGCTGGCCAGGACTGCATCTGCAGGAGTCAAGCATGGACGCAGTGAAGGGCCTGACCATGCTGTCATGCGCATCCATCTTCCACCAGTAGATTCAATGGGACTGTCCTGAGCTGCACCAGGAGTGAGAGGAGAACTGACCCTAGGGCCATTCCTTCTGATTTCCAGCAGCATCAGTGAGAGAGGAAACAGGCCCAGAGTTTCTAGGTCTTTCGGGTTGCACAGGAAGCCCTGCAGCTGTGACCCCTCTCACACTCATGCCCAAGTCTGCACGTAACACCGTGTCCATCCCCCTGGTTTTCTATCAAGGCAGCTCCTCCAGTGCTATGAGTGGTGGTTTTCCTTCTGAATCTCTCTGTTCCTGGTGGCTCAGACACATCCCAAAGACCCTTTGAATCTCTGCATCATAATCCTCACCCACCTGACACAAACTGCACCAGTCCATGCCCCTACTGTGAACCCTGGATTAACTCCCTCTAGAGCTCTTTGCCTCCTCTAAAGCTTTCCCCCCCGCCAAGCCTGGTGAATCCATCAAGCCTGCAACTGGAACCAGTACCTCAGTGGGATTAAGACAGACCCAGTGAGTTCTTTTTGTTTCCAGCTGCCTGCGAGTACCCTCACTGTGCACACTTACGGGTTGGGTTGAAAATCATGCAGAGTTTTTTGCTTTGTTTTTTTTAAAGAAATAATGAGCATTCCTGTGTGTTCTGATATCCAAGCCTGCAGGGTCCCACTCCGATCCTGTTTATCAGCTTTTCTTCATCAGGGGCTGAAACTCGTTTTTCCATGCGAGGCTGTGACTCTTGCCAAGTCCCCTGATGGCAGGCGTTGGGGCTTGAAGACCATCAGCAATCCGGCTTGCAATAAAATCACAAGTTGGCCGAAGTGCCAGAATGCTCCCGACGCTCCCAGCCCTGCAGTATCCCTCCCGGGCTGCCACAAAATGGGGGCACCTGCAGAGCTGTCATGAACCAGCTGCTCCCCATCCATGCCCCACCAGATTTCCTCTCTGTGCATTAGTGCCAAGGGATAACATGGCCTTTCCAAAATGCCATTTGGCACATGGCCTCCTGGGGGTCATTGCTAGCTCTTAACACAGCACTGGAGCTTGTGTGTAGTTCTGACCTGACCTGCCAACTCCTCTCTGCCAATGCACAGCTGTTCTTACCGCTCTGCGGCAACCAAACATGTCAGAAGGCTCCAAATAAAGGGTCACGGATGGTGAGGAGGGCAAAAGGAAAGGATCTGAGGGAAGTCTGCATGTGTGAGCATGTGTGCACATGTCTCTGTACGTATGGTGTCCCTGTGTGTGCACAGATTCATAGAGAAGTCGGGCTGGAAGGGACCTCCAGAGATCATCTAGTCCAACCCCCTGCATGAGGCAGGATCACCCCTATCCAAACCATCCTATTCAATGCATAATCTGAACTCTACTGTCAACCCTGACACCATACAGACCTAACACCCTAGCCCGTTACAGATAAAGCAGGGGAACCACGGCAGCCAACTTTTGTGAAATGTTGTCAATATATGCTCAAGAGATTCTGGCTAGGGGGTCATGCCCCCCACTACAGAGAAAGGCAAAACCCCCTCGGTCCATACTGATCTGACCATAGGGTAAAATTTCTTCCTGACCCCAAACATGGTGCTCTGACCTTGAGTGGAAGGGCAAGACCCTCTGGCCAGGAACCTCCAGCTTTGATCCCAGCAGGAGCATTGGCACACCCCAGTCCAAATCCCCAGCCTTAGCTGTAGCCAACACCCATTGCCTTTAAGGGAGGCTTAGAAACACCCAAACATGTTAGCAGAAAGGTGGGCAGGGGCAACCAGCAAAGCCCAGAAGCATGGGAAATACCCATGGTAGATCACAGGCATAGACAGCTATGTTGACATCATCCACAACCACCAAGCGATTGTCCAATCTTTTCCTGAACACCTCCAGCGACGCACATGCAGGATGTGTTCCTACGTGTGTGTATTTATATCCGTGTGAGTGTGTGTGTGGCATCCCTGCGTGTGTGTGCATGCATATGTACAGTGCCCCTATGTGTATGTGCAAAGAAGGCAGGTGATTCACAGTGCAGTGGGGATTTGTCATGCCATTCATGCGGCCAGTGATAAGAGGAGTCGCATGTAAGGGCAAGTCTGGCAGAGGCAGAGCTCCAGGCCCTGCCCAGGGATGTGGCCATGATCTGACTGTGACCAGCTCTGCTGTTTACCAGCTTTGTGCTCATGCAGGCTCTCACTGACCTTCCCTCTGGCAATTTCATGAAAAATTCAGCCTGCAGAGGCCAAAAGTAAAACGATCATAGCTTCCCACCCACTCCAACTGTGCCCAGAATGTGCTGGGAGATTAACTGCTCCTCTCCTGCATTCACCTCACTGTTAACCAGCTTTGTTCTCGGTCCCTGGCAGAATTGCGTCTGCTCAGAAATACTAAGGGTGTGTATTGAGTATGACAGGCCTCAGCAAGCTGCGGGGAGGACACTGAGGGCTAGGAAACCATAGGGACTGCAGATCACAACCGAGGGGAATCAGCAGACCTGGGGTGGGGGTGTGAGACCACGGCTGGAAGAGCAGGGGGCTGCACAGAGAGTCTACCATGTGTTTCATCTCTAGGTTGGGATTCTGGTACAGAGTTCATTTGCTTTTCTTTCTTACTTTTTCCCTGTTATTACTCTTTTTTCCCCCCTTGTCCCTGCTGCCTGTCTCTGCCTTGGACCCTTTTTCAGTCCCTGGAGCATCTTTCTCTTGCTCTATGAAGAAGCAGCTGGGAAGATGAGGGGTTACCAGCCTCCAAGGCTGGGGGTGCTACTTGAGCCTTTCCCACTGGTGGGAAACATGGTAGCAAACTGCCCACAAGAAGTGCAGACCCACGACTTGTGATGCCACATCTGGTCATAGTCTGATGGCCCTTCAGTTTCCCAGAGTGACTTCCTGCCCAGGAGGCAGCTATTGGGAAGCAGGGGACTGCATCATATTTGCACTAGGTTGGGGCCCCTCTGTTTGAGGAATCCCTTCCCAGTTGGGTGTTTCATAGACCAGGGTGTCAAATGTGCCAGCCATGGGCCAGATGTGGCCTGTGGAGCTACATGATCTATTCCATGGGTCCCTGGAGTGACTACATGCACCAGCACTAGTCCTGCAGCTGCATCACATGCACTGCAGGCACCATGGTGGGCCGCGCGGGGGGGGAGGAAGGGGGAAGAGGTGGGGAGTATCAGTCTAGGATACCACATGCAGCCCATGCCCCACACCCCCTGTCCTATGCCATCTGCATAGCCAGTCCAGCCCAACACTGCATGCAGCACGCACCAATCTCAGAGCTTGCCATGCACGTGGCCCCCTGGACTGGCTCACTGGGGCACACGCTGGACTGGGGATCCAGGGCACGGGCTCTACATGGTGCCCAAGAAAGTGCATTTAAGTGGGAGGTCATGCTGCTCTTGTTACTATGGCCCTGAGCTGGTTTGAGGTATTGCCCCATATCACAGACAGACGTGCAAATAAACCCTTGGATATCTATCTGTTTGCATCATTGCACAGGCTTAGGGAGAGTAAGAATTCACACTTATATGGGGTGGGACATCTCAGTATTGCAATTTAGGAGTTGGGCCCCCAAACCATCAGGGATTAGCTTAAAAATCATGAGCTGTTCTACAGAATAACCCACCATAGAGCAATGCTATTTTGCCTTCCAGTTTCAGAGTCTTCAGGGTCCCACTAGGTTCATAATCTTGAACACTGCTCTGCAGCCCAGTGACTGGATAATGACTCTTTTCAAATCAGGCCTCTCTCACTCAATCCCATGACTCTAGGACCTGGAGCTTTTGCAAACAACACCCAATACTAAGACACATGATAGACTCTTGTGAGCGGGGATGTGGCATCTGTTACAGCAGCTCTATTAGCATGAATAGATGCAGGATTTTAAAAAGGAGAGGGAGTTTTGTGGCAGTCATGTCCACCTGCACTGCTCTCTGGCCTCTGTTGCACCTCTTTTTTCCCCTGCCTGCCACCTTCAGTGTTGAATATTATGGATAACAATTGGGAGGCTACCTTTAAAAGCTGGAGTAGCCTCCTAGATGCTTTTCCTCTTTAGCACAGTCCTCTAGACATAGCTGCCCTAAGCCCAGTCCTCTGGGACTGTTCAACTCTCAACCCAGTCCCCTGGGATTATTTACCCTCAGCACAGTCATCCAGGGCATGCCTCCCCCTTTAACACGGTTTCTCCAGGGCATCTTCCCCCTCCATATAGGCCTCTTCTTGTCAGCCCTTCCTCAGCCCCTCTTCTTTTAGGGTTACCCTGGGCTCACACACTTGTCATCAGCTACCCTGTTCTAGATAAATGCAATGCTTTCCAACTCAGAGCACCCTAGTGGCCCCCTCTCACCCCTTCATAGCCACCCTATACCACACAGCTGCCAATAAGTGCTTCACTTGGATCCTAGGATTTGCCCTTCCCTAAGGCTCTTCCCCATAGGGTGGGGTTGGTCTTTCCCTGAGGCTCTTCCCCAATAGCTCAGGGTTTCTTGCCTGCTGGCTGGCACAAGGCCAGCAGCTCCCATGCCTTCTGGGTTACTCACAAGATACCGTTCAGTCCCATAGTCTCCAATGCTTACAAGACCAGCTTCACAAAAGCTTTCCAAGAGCACCTTTCTGAGCCTGAATACCCTCTCCAGCTCAGGAGCCAGGCTTGTGGTGCTCTAGACTCCACCCCCATGCAGTCCTGTGCCCAGGGGTTTCTCATTAGCTCCCTTCTGCTGCCTGACTGTTTGCAGGTGGCACCAACTCAGCTGCCAACGATCTTACAGCTACATAATGCTGCTTTCACTGCCTCTTAAAGTAGCAGGGGCTACAAGCCTCCTGTTACATGAGCCACACCTGGCTTCTGACTCATTTAAAGACATCTGAAGAGACAATAGCTTATTCTCTGAGCGGAGGCACTGTGAGTTGATTAACTGCGCAGGCACATCTGGAAGGTTTGTGTCTTGTGGCCCTTGGCTGCATCAAGATCTTAGCTGGTGACTAGAAGAGTTAGGAAGTTTGCACACGTGCACATGCACCCCCAGGGGCTGACCTGAAGTTAGCATCCATTGCCTTGCTCCTGGTGTGCGTGGGATACTACCACAGACATCCAGATTGCATGGCCCTTAGTCAGCAGCTTCCCCAGCTCCAGGCACTCCTTAGCACTTAGGGAAGTTCTGCTCCTGCACATGGTGAACCCTCTCTGCCTGCCAGGTTCAACAGTACAATGGAGTTTGGAAAGCAGTCCTGCAAAGTCTGAGATTTTAGCACATCACAATGCAAAGGAAAAAACGCACCCCAGAACCCCAGATCGAAAGACCCCTGAGCCTCACATCATTTAGCCCCAGAACAGGATCCACATTTTGTGCTTCTGCCCCAACATGTCCTTATGGGCATGGAGGCAGGACAGAGAAATCCTGTGTGAATCACAAGCAGACACCCTCTCTGGGAAATAATCTGATTTCCTAAGCCAGGGGTTGAAAGGGCACCTCTTTTTCCTTCTAGCTTGGAGATCATCATACCCATTCTCCCACCAGGCTGCGCGCAGCATGCAGACAGGCTGCTGGGGACATAATAAGAACAGGCAAGAAGCATGGCCTTTGCATTACACCACCCTTGAGAGGGCCTGTTGCACTTCTCAGGGCTCAGCATGAACTTTGGCTTTGTTCAGGGTTTGCATGGAGTTCATGGCCCTGAGATTCTGGTTTAGATGAACCCAAGGATGCTCAAGTGATGCTGACCAGGGAGTTCAGGGAAACCAAGTAAAACTAAGTTTCACAGGTGTTTGAAGCAAGCCAGCAATCTCATGCTCAGACATGGTCACACCCGAAGTCTGGGTCCCAAGCTGGTAGGACCAGTCCAATGCTTTCCTTCGGTCCATGATAGCGTCTGGGATCTGGAACTGAGCCCCAGTCAGGTCTCACCTCCCTCAAAAGGTCAGGCAACATTTAGATCTAGGGGGTTGTTCAGAGCTAAGAAGCTGCATGCGAACATTAGCCCTGGGTCAGGACTATCCCAGAACTGGAAAGAGGTTCAGTTGTGGCACCCTTTTCCAGAAAGCTTTTCTGAGAGGCTCCCTATAGCATCCTGCCCAAAACAGACCTCAGCATTTCACGTGCTTGATTTCCACTCTCATTGATTACTTTATTGTGTTAAAAAAAGAAAAGCAACAGTCTCTGATGCCTTTCCCCCCCACCCAAGGCTTACAGACAAAGAGCAGGGAAGCTGGAGGAGGGGAGGCTGCCTTTCAGAGTGTGAAGGCTGCCACATCTTCCCGGCTGTCAGACAAGAGAGTGCAGAACATCAGCATCACCTGATGGACTTGCAGCCAGGGTCAGGTGCAGGCTTCAATCCCTGCTGTCCCATAAACTTCTTCCGTGGCCTGGGCCTTATGAATGCATCTGTCCATGCCAAGTTCTGCACTGCTCCTGTGTGCATGGGAGGCGTACGGTTAAGATGCTGACTATGGTCCTAGTTCCTGCAGAATCTGTGGATGCTTCCAGGTGGCTCCGCAAGAGGCAGAGGTGTCCAAAGAATAGGAATGCACTGACCAGTTACCCTGCTTCCTGAAACTTTTGCAGGGAGAGTTACCAAGTGGTTCCTGAGCCCTCAGTCAGGTCCTTTCCTTCTTAGAGACAAATGTCACTCCAAAAGCTCTCCTTAGAAGGCCTTTTGGTCCCATGTCCCAGAAGTTTCTTTCAGGTGGACATTCTCCAAGCGTCTCATGCCAAAAGCCTCCTCCAGCTGTTCGTGGGCACCTGGTCACTCGGGTTGGGGAGGCAAAGACAGCTGGACGTACTGCCAGTCACATCACTCCCCTGTGTGCCATTGGCTGAAAAGCTGGTGGGCTTTAGCCACACTAACACAATAGGCTTGGATGGACCTTCCTGACATAGCTGGAGGGCATCAGCAGAGCAGGACATTTGGGGAACCTGGGTGCAAGACATAAAGGGGCTGTAGGTTGAGTCTGAGGGGCACAAGCAGAGCTGGGTGCATGGGAGGATGTCACAGCATCTCACCGCACCAAGTTTGACTGTCCTCTCTGCAGAAACTTTACTCCTGTTTTGTTCAGCACAGGCCTGCACAAAATGACAAAGCAAAGCACTGTGCAGCAGGAAGGGCTGCACAGTGAGAAATGGGCTGCGGTACAGAGTGCAGGGAGCGGGACGCTGTCTTTTGCAGAGGAAAGGCACCTGCACCTGTCTGGCCACTGTCCTGAACTGTTAGCAGTGAAAATGACACGTCCCGACACGAGTGAAAGTCTGACACCAGGGACTGTGAGCCAAGCGCAACGACAGCAGGGCTGGGCTGGGGGACAGGTTCCCAACCCAGCCCCAGCCACAGTGAGTCCATGCTAGCTTTCTGCCAGATGGAACAATCCTGATTGGGATTTTGTGGTCATGTTTGGCTCTGATCCCCCAGCGGACCCCTTTCCTGTGTCTCCAGCAAGCCCTCAAGTGGTCAGTCAACCTGTAGGCCTGTGCCAAGCTGTAGTGCCATTGTTATTAGCCCAGCAAAAAGGCAGCTATGTATTTCACTGGATCCCAGGGGCATGGCGAAGGGGTCCAGTCTGTCCATCAGCCACTAACCCAGGCCCTTGGAAAATGGAGCAGTACAGCATGGGAGGAGGTTGGTCCCAGGGGTCAGTGCTGTGGCACGTGTGCTCTGGGCTCCTTGGGCCTTCAGCCCTAAAATGCCACTGTCCCTCTCTATGTGCGATAGTATCAGCCAGACCCTGCTGTCACTTGCAGCCAGAGATCCCATTCTCCTTGTTGGCTGGGGAACTGACAGCCATCCCTGTACTGCTGTTTGGTCCCTCCACGTCCGTGGCATGGCAGTCGGGGCCTGTGTCATACTGGAATGCTGCCAAAGACAAAGCACGAGTTAGTGAGGGAGACCACCCGGCACAGGAAGAGGGGCTGGCAGCTAGCAAGGGGCCCAGCGCAGACCTAGAATAGACAGGCAAGACCCTGGTGACCTGTGTGCAGATCTACCTGGCCTAGGAGGGCATTCAGAGGACAAGGGAGCTGAGAGCAAGTCACATAGCAATATTTCAAAGGCCAGGGCAGAATCTACAGGTTTGAGTTATCCCTGGCAGGGGAGATACCATGATGATGGTTTCGGTCCAGGTGTTTTACTGACCTGGCAGAGGAGATCTCCTTCTTCTCAGCCTTGAATGACTCAGTGTAGTTAGAGGGTGAAGACCTGTCCCTTGCACTGTGGGCAGGCTGCCCCCATGTGAGAGTCTACAATGCCTCTAATGTGAAGATCTCAGCTACGCAATTTATGGTGATGGAGGATTGCTCTCGGGTTTTCCCTTTAGCTTGCTCCGTCAGCCTTTTGGACAGGGGGCAAGTGAGACTACGGGGTATCTGAACTCTAAGACCCCTGGGCTTGGGGCTTGCACATAGGATGCCTGCCATGGACTTGGGAGTATTCAAAGCCCCAGGCTGAAAAGTCTGGGAGAGAGGACACTTGTTAGTGGTAGCACCACGTGGACTTGAACAATTGAGATCTGCCCAGTTGATAGGATTCATACCTGATTTGGCTGATGTGGCCCGAGAAACGGAATTTCAAAAAGAAAAGGAAAAAGAAAATTTGAGTTATTCCTGGTCAGGGCCAGTCCCCAGAACAGCAGGGGACCAAAGGTGGCCCCATGTGCAGAGGGACAGTAGCAGAGCCAGAACCAGGGGATCTAGTATCCCCCCGGGCAAAGGAAGCACTGAAGATCCCACGGACATTTCCTAGCTCCTGCATCACAGAGCGCTCTGTGACAGTAGCAGCATTGTGGTCACCGCCTGCCACATCCCAAGGCCCACGGTATGCTGGGAATTGCACTCTCATACTGGGGATGCTTTGATATCATGTGAGCCCACAGATGTGTGCAGACCTTTTCCTACTTTCTAGGCTGAGAGACTAGCTCCATAGCCCTGGCCTCAAAGATCAGGGGAGCACAAGCAGTGTCAAGGGAATCGGTTAGCTGTCCGGTGCATGTGCTGGAGCCTGCTGCCCCCCCATCCCTCTGCACGCCAACCCCCACACCTTGGGCCTGCTCCAGACAAGACCTCTGGGGTTTCCAGGCACTTGCCCACGTACCCAAGAGACAGGCAGCTGGTCTGAACTGGGAGTGGGGAGCTCAGTGCACCATAGCATTGAAAGGGCTCATCTACCAGCAGGGATGGGTCACCCAGGGACATGGAGTCATGCTGTGGGCTGCAGCCACTTGTGAACATGAGCTGCCCGGTACAGTGAGTAGGGGGTGGATGAGCTCAGGGAAGGTTTCTCTGCCCATAAGCAAACCCTGCAGAAGGCCGGTGAGATCAGGACAGACACCAACATTTTGTGCCCACCCCCATCTCCTCTCCAGAGGCAATACCACCATGGTGGGACCATCCTGCCAGGACAGGCTGCCACGGCACTGAACAGCACCGAGGCAAGAAAACCTCGGAGAGGTCAAACCCCAACTGGCCTTATTTAAACACATGGCACAGGCCCTTAAAGAGAGGAGTGGGCTGTGGTCAGAGGCTCCCAGGAAATCAGGGGCCATTAAGGGAAAAGGAGGGGAGATAGGAGACTTGGCAGAAATTCGGCTTGACAGCAGCCACGCCGGAGGACAGGTAAAAGCATCAGAAACACTGCCCTGCCCCAGCCGGAGTCCCCGCATCTCCTGTTTGAACTGAAGGAGCAGCAGGTGGCAGCTGTAGTAGGTGATTATCCTGCAGCACAACATGCCCTAGAAGGGGATGTGGCTTGGACTGGGCCCTTGGGGGTTGCATTGAATCATTATCCAGGAAAGCGTAATTCCTGGGGGGATGCAAGTCAAGGCAATGAAGTGAAGTGCTCTGAGCACTTTCCTTTGCTAGATTCACCCAGCAACCATTGGTGGGGGAGTGAATACTGATCCAGCGGTGCCCATGGCAAGGATCATGCCCCTACCCTCTTCTGCCCTCTCTATCCACCTGGCTCATGGGTTCTCACCCTGTGCCCCTCACCTCAGCATAGGACCCTGGCAAGCCCACGTTACCTGCTCTGCAGTTGTGTCTGGCCCGGACCATCTGGATGGCCTGCTGGTTCTTGAAGCGGACCAGGCCCATGGTGATCTCCGCGTTCCAGCCCGGGTCCTCCTGGGGGCAGCGGAAGTCAATCTCACCCCCGTCCTCCATCACCACCGTGAAGTAGACGTGCCGCTCCTTCCACTCCACGCACTCCACCGCCTTCATGCGGGCGAAGCTCAGCTTCTTGCAGCGCGAGCCCTTGGGCTCAGAGAGCCGCAACCCCTCCTCGGTCAGGAGGCAGCGCTTCCTCTTCCAGAGCTGCAGCAGCCCCCCACTGCGCTTCTCCACCAGCCCCTCCTTCAGCACGTTTTCCGGTGTCATGGCTGGCAGCGCCCCGGGGAATCACGGTGCCCTTCACTGGCCCAGAGGGCATTGCCTGGGTCGATTGCCAGCACCTCTAATCACAGCCCCAGCATGCAGGATCCCTTCTCCAGAGGAGTCTGGTCTGCCTGGCCAAAGAGTTCACCCTGCTCTTGCTCTGGGATGGTTCCTTGGCTTTTAAAGGGTGGAAGCAATTAGATGCCACATGCTCCCTCTGATCCCCTATCGCTCAGATCTCCCTCTCTGTCTCCTGCCCGCCCCATGCAGGGTGTGTGATCCCAGTTGCGGTTCTGCCCAGGATATGTCGCTACATGCCCAGTCTCTCTCCTCCAGCTGCCTTTCCCATCCCACTTGCATTCCTTTCCTGCTCGGCCTCGCCCCAGCTGCCTGACAGACACCATTCACGCCCAAGCACAAGCCGGGCTGGGCTGGGAGGCAGTGCTGGGCTGGGACAGGGGAGTGGGGGGAAGGCTTCTGCGCGCAGCTGGGATTCATTCACAAAATTGGCAAGGTGCTGGCAGCTGGGAGGGAGCAGCTCCCTGCAAAACAGCCCCACTTTGATTGGTGCCTTCTGGGCAGGCTCAGCTTTCCTGGCTGCCACATCGATGACCCTGGGCTGCTAGGCAACTGCAACATCTGCTGGCTGGGCACCCACAGGCTCTGCCCCATGGCGCTGCAAAGCCAAAACTGAACCTTTCAAACAAGCACTGCGCAATCCCTCTGCCCAGCACGACTCCAGGCACGATGCTGTCAGCCCTATGGCAGTGCCTGGTGGGTTCAAGGCCTCTTCTGCATGGTAGCTGTGCCCATTGTATAGGCCTGATGCGCTGGGGCTCACCTATTTCACCCTCTGACACCAGTCCAGGTGTGAGCACTGGGGTCAGGACCCTGAATATCAGTCAGTTCATGCTTGGCTGCCTTGTGCTTTTCCCATTATCTCATGCTAACCTGTGGGGGACTAGTCTGGGTGCCTGACTAGGGGCTAGCCTGGGGGTGGCCACAAGGGGACGGGCAGCCCCTGTGTGGCACCCAGCAGACCAGAGAAGGGATGGGCAGAAACAGGTTTGGAGGCTACTCGCACCTATAGCCAGTGCATAATTGCTGACAGTGGAGGGGGGCACAACACTGCCATCACCACCTCTGCGTGAAGTCCTGTGCCCTGTGTCAGTGCAGAAATTGTGCTGCTGCTGCCCCCGCTGCAGCTGGCAGCACAGACATCTGGAGGGACATGGGGAGCACATGCCCCCCCCTTAACGCATACATTGCCTATGCTCGCACCTGTTTTTACTGCTTGTATAAAAAGTATGCACTTGTAAAGGGCTGGGGGAGGGAGAGGGGGCAGATTTGGTGTCCATCAGCCCTCCCCTCCAAACCGGTGAATTTGTAGACCTACGAACCTTGCAACTGAAAGTGGCACAAAGGCCACAGAGGGGTCAGCACCCACTGTGAGCAGTGCAGAGACCTGCAGAGGGGTGGTCCTCAGTTCGAGTGCAGTGGCAGGGCACGTGAGAAGCAGGAGAGACTCTGGACAGGGGGCTATTCTCTCTGGTTGGTCTTATGGATCATCAGTTCCTCCAAGGGAAAGTCTTTATGAGCCCAAGTCCCTGTAGCAGGTTGAGGGAGAAACCTGATACTACACTGAATAAAAGAGCTGGAATTCCCAAGTCTCCCTTCCCAGCAGCTGGGCTAGGTAGTAACTCGAGTGGGTTTGTCCCATCATGACTATGGGAGACTGTTAAAAGTTTTTGGGTTCAGTTACTACTGACCAGCTAGGGTTTCCTTTCAGGTTGTCTTTGTCCCCGTTCCCTTTTGATAAACCCATTAGGGGCTATTGTCACTAATGAGCGAAGACGTTTGTTCACTTCGGAACAGCCACTCAGAATGTGCTTCCCAGGCCTCTGGATGGCACTTGAGACAGACGAAAAGTTTGTATTCAACCCCTAAATTTGAACCCAGCCCCTGTTACTGCTGTCCAGCACCTGGCAGATGGGTTACAAGTGTGAACAGGACTGCAGTAGGCAGCTGCTAGATTTAGGAACTGCGGCAAGGAGCTACATCATCATTTTTATTTATTTATTTATTTTTAATTTAGTGTTTTGGGCCAAATCAGCAAAATCAGTTCTGAATCCTAAGGACTGAGCAGAGCTCAGTCCTTCAGGTCTGTGTGGTGCTACCTCCCAGACTCTTCAGCTTGGGGCTTCAGATACTCCAAAATCCATGGCAGGCATCCTCCATGCAAGCCCCAAGCCCAGAGACCTTGGAGCTCAGATGCCCCCTAGTCTTGCTTGCTCCTGTCCAAAAGCCCAAAGGAGTAAGTGAGAGGGAAAGCCCGAGAGCAGTCCCCCATCCTCATAAATTGTGTAGCTGAGATCCTCCCAGCCTGCCTGCAGTGCAAGGGACAGGTCATCACCCTCACCTACACTGAGTCATTCAAGACTGAGAAAAAGGAGATCTCCCCTGCCAGGTCAGTAAAACCACCTGGGACGAAACCATCATGGTATCTCTGCTGCCAGGTAAGCATGGTATCTCTCCTGGAGCTACATCATAACAGGGCTCTCTGCATTTGGGAAGACCAGGCCTGAGACAAGAGGGGGAAGGGCTCCAGGTCAGGATTGAGGGGCATCTCCACATCTGTACTGTGGCAGGATCCAAAAATTTAGCACCATCCACCCTGTAGTCTTGAGAAACAGGAAGGAAGCAGCTGGGACTTAGTGAAGGGGGAATTACATGATTAACGGTAAGTCCCCTGCAGCAGCCACCAGATCAGAGTAAATGCAGTACCGCATGGTACTGCATCCTGATGCCAGCTCACACTGGACTGGCCCTGCACAGGCAGCAGTCCTGTGCACCTCCTTCCTCCCCTGTCTGCCCCGGCCCTGGCCCCTACCCCCACAGCAGACCACAGGCAACAGGAGGCCTGTCCCTGCAATGCTTCCACAGTGTCACCTGGTGGCAGATGGGTGAACTCTCCTAATGCCACGCTGCCTTCTCCAAAATGTCCTTGCTTTGTGCCCCAAACTCAGTAGACCAGCAGTCGGCAACTGTACCAGGCTGCAGGCCAGAATGACCAGTTCAGCTCAGAACAGAAGATGAGAAGGCAGGTGCTGGGACCCAACCACTGCTGCTACTTGTCCCCGCCTTGGCACAGAAGCCCCCCGTGTTGAACACTGCTGCCCCCTGCCACCAAATTTGTGGGCTGGATCCAGTGGCTCCACGGTCCAGATCCAGCCCATGAGCCTTGGGTCTCCAACCCCTGCTTCAGATCAGTGATTCCCAACCAAGGTGTGGCAACAAACTGGGTTACCAGCCAGCTCCTTTGAAGGGTGCTGCAGGGTGTAAGGCCAATGATCTCACACGGTCCCTTCCAGCCCTAAACTTCTGTGAATCTGTGAGACAAGCTGACAAGTGCAGGATCAGGCTTGTCCCTGCTTGGCCAATCCCCCACCCCTACTGCCTGGCCCCTCCACAAGGAGGTAAAGCACTGTAATCTATACATTAGCTTTTTTCACTGGGTGTCACTCAATTCCCAGAAGTTATGGAGGGGGCCTCAAGCCCAAAATGGTTGAAAACCTCTGCTTTAGACAAACAGACCACTGTCAAGCTTCAGCATTTCTTACAAACCACCGGCCATCTTTAAAATTGATCTTATCACTGAAAACCCTCTAATGGCACCTGGTGTGACATGGAGACCAGCTGCAGAAAACTTACCCTGGCTTTGAAGATTGCTGCTCTGTAGCATATTTATGTGCGAAGAAAATCAGGAAGCCTTTGCCAGGCTGTGGGTCAGGGCTGGTGGAGTTTCTGGCCCATTTCTGATTTGCAGCTGTCTCGTACCACCTTCTCAGCAACCTGCAGGTGTTTGGATGGTGGAAACTCTGCAGTGACTTCCAGCACTGCACCATGGCATGAGGTACCTGGGCCTCACAAAAGGGTAAAGCAACCTCTTGGGTGATGGGTCCCAGTCAGGTCAGTGTTGGACCCACGCACAGAGCTCTGGTACCTATTCAAGGCTGAAACCTGGCTGTAGTTTTGTTGTAGGAGCTCAGGCTGCCCGGGCACCTAAAAGCATAGCTTTACATGTACTTATAATCTCTTCCAGGCACTGACTCTAGAATTCTGCATTTCCCTCAACTCTGTGCCGAGAGGCTGCAATGACTGTCTCTTTTGCTTTCATACCTGCATTGACATGATGGCAGGTGGGTACATCCTGGGGCCTAGACCATTCCTCTACAGAGTTACAGGTCACAGATTCTCAAGAGGGCCACTTAGAGAGTGTCTTTGGCTTCCCTAGTAACCACCGATCTATTTGGGTTAAAAAAGGCCCTTTCCAGCTATTCATAGCGTTTTGTCAGGCAGCACAGTTTACTGAGCCTGCACCCGTGCCCACATAACAGAATTGCAAAGACTGGTATGTGTAGTGCCAAAAATGCCATTTGTGTGGCTGGGAAAGTGCCCATGCGGGCCCATAAAGAGTAGTAAAATTCAGCCCTCAGTCTCTGTCCTACTTTCCTCTCCCTTTTATACCTGAGACTGTTTTCCAGCTACTCGCTCCCACTGGGGCTTCTTTGATGTTTCTCCAGGCACCAGAGACAGAATGGGGTTACCAGTCCCTGGAGCCTCAACTCAGTAGTGCTCTGGTGGGTCTTCATATGCAAATTAGCTCATTGTATCCTTGATTGCGCATCCTCTAGTAGCTGAGACACTAAGTGCAGCCGCTCACCTTCACTCTCAGTTCTAGTACAGGGCAAAGTTAACCCATTCTTTCCCAGAGCATAACCGTAGACAAGAAAGAAAGCAGAGTAGATATGCATCTTACTGGGCATATCTACATGTGCATTTACGCCGGCTTAAATTTACTGCACAATAAATTACTGCGCAGTAAGCAGGAATAGGCCAACATCTACATGTGCAGGCATTAAAGTGCATTAACACTGTGTGTGGACTGACTTGGGACTAAAGTCCACACACACACACTGTTACTATGCAGTAAGGTGTCAACACGTGCATTACTGTGCAGTAACTAATTGGGTGTAAATTTGATACCTGCATGATGCAGGTATCAATTTATGCTCAAATTGGCACAAGTCACCATATTTGCTGTGCAGTACAGCCATGCATGTGTAGATGTATGCTTGTACTGTGCAGTAATTTTAGTTACTGCACAGTAAATGTGCACATGTAGACATGCCCACAGACTAAATAAGATACATAGAGAGCACACGCTTTTGTGAACTCTAGCTTGCTTCAGCAGATGCTATGTCAGGAAAGCATAGAACAGTGCATGAAGTGGAACAAATGATCTGATATACAATACATAATAGGTGAGGGAAAAAGAGAGAGAGGAAGGGGGGGAGAGGAAAGAGGGTTAGTGCTAGGGTTAGTGCTAGAAGAAGCAACCAAGCAAAGAACCCATGGGAACAAAGGGATCACAAAAGTTAATCAAAGTAATGGGATAAGAATCTGCAATCCCTCTTGCAACCATACCTCACCTATATCTCTGATCCCTTAACTACCTCTCTCTGACCCCGTCATTAAGGTGCAACTGAGTACTGCTGAGTACCCAGAAGAAGCTTGACTTGACAAAATGCTCTTTGAGCCCATAGCCTCAGATTTGTGCATAGGTCTGTGAAGACATTAGGGAGCAGGGTGAAGGATATATAGGTCTTTCGGCCACCTCTTAATTTACACACACATATAGCAGCACACAGCACCTGTGGATCTATGTTCCTGAAGCTTTCCACCTCCACAAATTCTCATTACCATGCACAGCTCTCCCAAAACAAATCTGGCAGAAGGCAGGGCAGGATGGCAGCTTACAGACTGTTAAGTGACCCTGTACCTCTCCAGCCTGACCCGCAATGGGCAGCAGAGGGCACCAGGGAAGCACAGAGAACTCAAGCTTTTTATAAGGGGCAGAGATTTCAGTATTCCTACCATGTAAATGGAGGAGCTGGGATACAAATGAGATCCCACATGACCTCCCATGTCCTGGGCAAAGTCTGATTGCAGCTACTGGGGCAGTTTCCCGCTTTGTACATTCCTGCCCCATGCCAGCAGCTTCCCCACAGGTCTGCCCATCATGCGGCATCAGCCCTGCCCCTCTGGGAGCCAGCTCCAGGGGAAAAGGCCTGCTCGCTGCATAGTGCACTGGGCAGTACGAGCTCCCTTATGCTCAGCTCTGCAGGGCTCTGCTCAGCTCTGCATGGCCAAGCAGCATATTTGTGCTCTGCAATCCTGCTGGAGTAGGTCCCATGCACAGACAGCCTCCCCAGGGCTCTCAGCTGCCAAACAACGATTCAGAGTGCATGGGAAACAGGCTGAATGATGAGCCACTGGTCTGGGCCCCAGCAGCTCCTGGTGGGTTAGGGGGAGCAGCTCTAGCCTGAAGCCTGTCTGTGAACTGCAAGGACTGGCAATGGCCATATGAGGGAGACAATGGCCAGGTAGCTCTGCTGCTGCTGCCCAGGCATGAGCCAGAGCCTCTCCTACCAATACAGCCTCAGGTCTTAAATGACCTGGGACTAGTGGCCAGTGGTGACAGGAAACTTCCCACTGCTGAATCCCTGGTTCAGTGGGGCCAATCTTTCTGGCAGGGGTGCCAAGAATTAGCCCTGTATCCTCCCCAAGTGCCACTCTGATCCCTTCCCTCTGCTCTGCTTTCTGTTCCCTGCCCTATCTGCTGCCTGTCCTGTCCGTGATCAGCTGTGTACCCCACACAGTGCCAGCCCATGCTACTTGCAGCACCCGTGCTGCACGCTGGCCACCCTGGCACTAGTTGATGTGATCTGCAAGAGCTCTGTGCACAGGCCTAAGTCTCCATCTAGTGGCCGGTCCATAGAAGAAAAGAGTCTCTTCTTGCTACTTGCAAGAGAAGCTCCTTTAGCAGCAGCAGCATCTGCTTGCAGCAGTGAAGGTCCCAGGTTCAGATCTCAATAGAGACAAGGGGACAAATACACCCTATCTTACCTTTGCTCAAAGGCTCCCGTGCAACAGCCATGCCCAAGTCTCATTAATTAGATCTTCACTTTTGTGGCAAGTTCCCCTCTGCAATGCAACCAGCCCATCCCTTCTCCCAGG
>NW_005843036.1:126908-151928 GCF_000455745.1 Alligator sinensis
GGAAAGAACAGGCCAAACAAAGGTTCTGTTCTTACAGCTTTATTGAATATACAACTTTGCTTGGACACAATCCCTGCATGTGGCAAGTACAGAAGAAACATGGCTGCCTAGTGTCCGCCCAGCTCTCATGGAAAAGGCACGTGGGGAAGGAACCCTAAACCCTTGCTCCCCCACCCCAAAGGGAAGGGGGAGAAGTAAAAGTGATGCTCTTTTCTCAGATGACATCCTGAAGGATTCACACCCAACCATGCCTTGAATCTATGCTTTCTTCAGTAAACCCTTGCATCTTTGTCATGGGAATGACTGTTCTGCTGAGGCTGGGAATCATCTGAGATCATGAAGGCAAAGCCTGTCCTGACCTCCTCTTCTCCCCCAAGCAAAAACCTAGAAGGGGAAGTGGCCATCTCTTGCTGGACCCCAAATTTATCCACACATATAAGATGGAGCAACATTTCTGGAGACATTTAAGGGGATCCTTCCTATACCTTCAGAAACCTCGGCTAAAGGTGTTGCTACAGACTGCAAGGCCTCCAAAGAAAATCCACGGAATACAGCAAGGCCCAATTCAGAGTAAAAATGTCAGAAGTGCTTGCATGGCTTAAGAGCCTGAATTCCCATTTTAAAATTGGGCTCAAGCTTCTAGGGCACCCTGAAAAATGTCACCTCCCATTTCAGCTGCAGCCCAGGAACTGAGAGCAACACTGGCCTGGGCAAGAAAAAAAGCTTCCCTGCGGCGTCTGCACCTCAAGCAGTGTGGGGTCTGCTGTGACACAAGCATGAATCACCCCTTAGAAGACCTACACTGCTCAGGCAGAGGCAAACTACATGGAAAAAAACTGGCAGCAATGCTGGCAGGCAGCACAGATTGCCTTCATGTTCTCAGATTAATATTCCACAATGCTGTCAATAAAGCAGGGACATGAGCCTGGGCCACCTGTTTCGACCTTTGCCAAAGACGTGGTGTGGTTTTGACTCTAGAAGCTCTGCTCCGCACAGCCTGGATGTGCTAAACGCCCCCCTGAAGCCGTGGGGAGTTAGAGAGGCTCCAAATGGTTTTGAAAGAAATGGGGCCCTGGCCATCACAAGTTAGACTCCCTACAACAGCAGAATCAGTACCCACTTCTGAAAATGGTGACTTCATGGTTTACTAGATTTAGAGCCAAGTTCTCAGCTGGTGTAAAGCAGCATATGTCTACTGAAGTCAACAGGCCCTGCCATTTATACCAGCATGGGACTTAGCCCATGATTTACACCCAACCATGCCTTGAATCTATGCTTTAAATACATGTGATTAATAAACCATTGCCTTTACCCTTATCTGACTCTCTCACCTAGGCTGGTCACTTGGTCTCTTGTTCCCTCCAGCCCACCCAAGAGTTGGTATTATTCCCCCCTGCAAGTCCCAATAATCCGTCAGTTCTGATTTTTATAGCAATTAATGGTCCAATGAGACACACTATATACTCCTGTGATATCACACTGCCTAGCTGGGCTCAGATCCTAAATGGATATGGATAAAGCACCCAGGTGTCACTTGTGAATGTATTATCATGTCACAAACCAAGTGGTGCTGTCTGCTCTGAAGAGTGGAATCTACACTCTGCAAGTGTGTGTGTGTGTGTGTGTGCACGCGCATGTGTGGTATAGAGATGAACCCATCTCACCTCCGCTGGTGCCAGCAGCTCATGAGCCAAAGGCCTCTGTTGTACAGCGGAGAGATCTCCATTGATCCCAAGGCCTCTGGGTCAGATCCGTTGCTGGAACCAGCTGGCAGGAATGGTGTAGTGCCGAGAGAAGCAGCAGGAGGTTGTTAGTTATGAAGAGAGGCATTGGCACTAGGAAGCAGATGGGCTTGGCTCCCTCGCTGCACAGGACACGCCCAGCATCAGGAAGGCACCAGCATGGCAAGGGAGAGTCAGCGGGACCAGGCCTGGCACCTCACTGGGCATGGGCAAGTGCACCAGCTCCTTGCCCAAAGCCAAAACCCTTAGGCCCAAAGTGCTTGGCGTAACATCCTGCAGAGGACGAAGAGAGTGGCCATTAGTGACAGTGGCATGAGGAAGCTCCATGCTGGGCACTGCTCTATCCTCAGGGGAGCTCATGGGACTGAATGGACAAGAGGGGAGTTGGCCCGTCAGGTCGGGCACTTTCCCAGGGTTCAAATTGGGGGCTGCCTGCTCACAGGCAGGAGCCAGGCAGTGGTGCCCTGCCGCCCAGCTGGGAGCTGCTGACCCCTTCAGAAGCAAGTGTTAGGGTTTTTTGCAGGTTCCCATTGACTTGTCCATTTCGCTGGGTAATTTGAGGTCACCAGCCTCCCTAAACACAAGGAGCATCCACAGCCACCCTCTGAAATGTATGAGCCACAGCCAGATAGGCTTGTAGCGGTAGGTCTGGGTATGAGGGAGGACCAGGCACACCCAACCCACTCCTAGCCTGCCCATGCCTGCTAACATACTCCAAGTCTGGAAGTTCATCAGCAAGACTGCTCCAGGCAGCACACCAGAGACTCAGGAGCAGGCATGGTAGGATGAGCCCAGAGTAGTCTTACTAGGGGACTCCCAGGTTCGGAGTATGCCAATAGGAACAGGTACCAGAGTCTGCTGCTACAGTGCAGATGAGCCCTCACAGGGCAGCAGGGTGCACAGAAAGACCCATTGGCATATAAGCCATGTGGCAAGCATGTAGGCTAGGGCCGGGGCCAGGGCCATGCAGGCATTTGGGCACTTGCTATTCCTACAACCGTAGTTCCCCATTTGGGACATCAGTTATTTCCATTCAGAGGCACCCAGCTATAACCCTGCCCTGCCCCTGCCCTTCTGCCCAAAGGTTTCTGTGCTGTAGCCTTGGTTTGGCCAGTGTCCTGGGAAGGGGGCACTCACTCACCTTTGCAGTAGATTTCTCCATCTTTGTCAGCCAAGGTGGTGGATTCCAGGCCTTTCCCACACTTGGCACATCGGAAACAAGCCTTGTGCCAGGACTGAAGGGAGAGAAGCAGAAATCAGTGGGGAGGAGGCAGGAAGCAGCTATGTGGCTCACTCGTGGGATCCAGCTACAGGTTCAGTTGGTCAGACCAATGTTAAGTCATGGTTTGATCTGAACTACAGGGAAAAAGGGGATTTCTGAGGACTGAAAACTCTATTGCAACCAGATCCTCCCCCAGTATAGCTGTCTCTAGAGCAGTGATTCTCAACCAGAATGCCAGGACACCCTGGGGTGCTGCCAGATCCTTTGAGGGGTGCCATAAAGTGTGAGGAGATAAACAAGGCATAAGGAGATAAGCAGGTAAGCCAAGTAGATAAATGCAGGCCTGACTGAATGATCCCCCACCGCTGCTGCCCAGCCCCTCCGCAAGGGGGTAAGCACTGCAATTTATAAATTCGTTTTTGAAATTTGGTGCCACTCAATTCACAAGAGTTACACACAGGGCTTTGAGTCCAGTGAGGATGCTTCAAGTTCAGTCTACTGCACGATGCCTCGAGGCCAAAAAGGTTGAGAACCGCTGCTCTAGAGTGACAGTTTTGACAACTTCTTGCAGGGACCATCACAGTGTACCTCCTATCATTTCTTCCACTTTAGTTTGCAAAAGAACCACCCCCAGGCAATCTCTAGCAACTATCCCTCCTTGGAAAAAGTCCAACCACAAGTCCCAGGTCTCAGCTTGAACTTCTTTGGGAAGCATTGTCACAAAGGCAGGACTGCCTTTCCCAGCCTGTACACATCTATTTGGTCCCAGGCACCAACTAAATGGCACTCATTGATGGGTTGCCCACGTGAGGGAGTGAACCCAAGTACTCTAGCTCCCCCGCACAAAGTGGAGACAGCCCCACTTCACTACACGTGACCTATCCCTGTGGCTGGTCACGCCAGCTCAAATACAACCCCCAATACCACGATGAAGATGAAGACAAGAAACTAACTGGCTCATCAGACAGGGCTACTGCTTCAGAAGAGTACAGTTCCAGTTTTGACTCCCACCAGTCCGGGAGAAAACACAACAGAAAAAAAAACCCAAGACAAGTCAGCAGAGCTGCGGTGACTGGCTCCAGCAGAGGCCCTTGCCCATGGCTCCATGTTGTAGAGGCATGCATCCAGCAGGGACTGAATTAGGGAGGTTGCATCCAGATGTTGGGAGAACAGGCCAACGTTTTATTTTTAAACTCCCCCAGCGGCTCCACTGGTGGATAAATCAGTGGATAATTTAACTCGGTGGATAAATCAGCTTGTGTCCTCTGAACAGACAGCTTAATAATGGGAGCTGCTGATACAGGAGGTTTTTAAAACCTTTTTTGGAAGAAAATGTGGACTAGCAATTATGGCAGGAGTCAATGACAGACTGAATAAATCCCGCCAGCCAAAAATATCAGCACATCGACGTAGTCCCCCTGGGATCCCCTCTGGGTTTGCTTAGACACAGCAATGCTACCAGCTTCAGCTCTTCAAAGATGCAGAGAATAAAGCTAACCACCAAACACAGTGCCTGCAGTATGACCCTTAGTGTTCCCTCACTGCCAGCCACCCTGCGCTCTTACCTGGGCATCCCCCAATATCCCAGCACGTATAGCCATCTCACCCAAGTGTGGTGGTGCATTGCACCCGGGCCAGCTGGTTTGGCTGGAGCTATAGGCAAGAGTACTACAGTCACTCGGGCTGGTAAGCTGCCCAAGTTGCCGCGAGTGCTGGAAGCTCTCCAAAGCCTTCCCACCATTCCCCAATCTGCCCTGAAGGACAGACAGGCTCTCCCAGCATCCTAGAGCTGCTCAGCTTCCTGCAGCACTGAAGCCCAAAGGAAACCCCCCTGGTAGGGCAATGCACCTGGGGAGTGCAGTGCCAGTGAGGATGCAGTAACATGAACAGAGGCTGCTCGTACCAGGGCAAGGCTGACTCAGGAGCCAAATACCTGTTCTATGTGTGCAAAGGCATATCTTTGTACTGAGAGGAGCCCAGGGCAGGGAAAGGGGCTTTCAGTGAGCCTACAGACTGAAGCTAGGCTCACGGATCTGGACTCATGCCTGGCATAGGAGGGGGACTGCGGAGCACAGGCAGGGTTGTTAACACGAATGCCAGGACTGCAACAACAGGGGGCTGTGAGTAGGGCTTGAGGGGCATCATTAAAGCTGTGAAGAGAACTCAAAAAACTGCAGCTTGGGACTAAGAGAGGTTAGCCAAATTGTGTGCAAGGCACCCAGGGCTGGGAAATGGGGTCTGCAGGTCGGGGCTGAGAGACATTGGCAGAACGAAGCAGGGAGCCCACAGCTGGGACAGCAGGGTACCCCAGGTCAGGACTCTGGCAGTCGCATGGGAGTTTAGGACTGAAGCAGCAGAGGCGGCAGAAGTCCAGTGACAGAGCTGTGTGAGTACGTAGCAAAAGCAAGACCTGCAGAGCCCTTCAGATCACCTTATCCCTGACTTGAGGGACATCTTCTCAAGCTCTGAATTTCAAGCCCGTGCAAGGATGAGCATGCTCCAGAGTGCACTGTGGTTGGTATCCAATTTGCAATAAAGGCCTAAGGCTGGGGGCAGTGTGGGCACTGCTGGGATGGGTCAGGTAACTCCAGTGTGCGGCTCCTCGCAGTGTTCCAGTGCAGGTGTTAAGAACACAGGAGCACAAGCAAAGCCACAGTTTATCAATCCCATCTAGCGCAGCGCTCTGCAGGCATCTCAGTGGCAGAGTGCTCATTTTTCTCCCTTTCGTTCCATCCCTGGAAGCAGGCAGCCTACAGGGCACTGCTCCCCACAGCTCTCTGTCTCCATGACTCAGAAGACAGTGCCAGATACGAGACACCCAGAGGTACCAGGGATGCTGCGAGGTGCCTGCAACCCTAGTGTACGATATGCAGAGTCCTAGTCAGGGAAGCACCTGATGGATTCTCGCGTCATTCCCCATCATCCTAACGTAGCTACTCCATGACATCTGTGCTGACTGTAAAGCTTTCAACACAGCGGCTCTTGCTGTGGTCTTTTCATTGAGCTTGGTGACAGACATTTTCAGCTCTGGCGAGAGCTGACTTCTGGCTGGGACAGTGGACGGGAAGGAAGGGGAGGCCCTGATGCCCACAAGGAGACCTGCTCTATCACATCCCATCAGCATCTGTTAGGACCCTCCAGAGCTGGTATGTCTGGCAGCCTTTGTCCCCTGCACTCCCTTCATCTCCATGACTCCACTGCTCTGCTGAGTACAGGGTCTGGTACTAGAGAAAAGATGGGATAATGGCCTGAAGTTTTAACAAAGCAACAGCCAGACCCAGCCTGCCAGGACCAGTGACTGGGAGAACTCAAATACGGAGGTTTCTCTGCAGGAGATTTGTGCACCGACTTGGTGTTCTTCCCCCCAGGGCTGCAGGGAGAGCCAGACAAGGGCTGAGGCACACAAAGCAGGAAGCCTGAGAGTAGGGGATAGCAAAGCGGCATGTGGCATGGCATTTAGAAAAGGATCTGGCACCCACAACTCAGCCCAGACTTTGCAGAGAAATAGGCACCATATTTTCTGATGAGCCTGGCATGCTGGATTTCCCCCTTCCATCCCCACCTTGACCCCAGTGGCGGGCCCTGGCAAAGATGACCCCTGAGAGCATCTGGATTTCACCAAGCACCACAAGCACTTGCTCACTCCCCCCTCTGAAATCTCTCAGTCACACCAGGGCTCAAAAACCATCTCTATACTCTCAACACCCTTCTGCCCCTCTGCCACCTCCTCTTTGCCTCCTTACCTTTCCAGCTCCAATCACTTTCTCAGCAGCGTACACCACCTGCCCGCAGCGTGGGCACCCATCAGAGCCACCCACTTTCTGGGCCATCCTGGAAGCATTGGGATTGTTGGTGGGCTGGTGAGGCTGGCTCCTGGGGAATCAGCAGCAAGGACAGAGTTACTTGCCTGGCCTGGCAAGCAGGGAGGAGCAGCAGCAGAGAAGGGCTGGGGGTTCCACATTTGAGGAAGATTTTGGTCTGATGCTAGGGCTAGAAGGCTGGGAAGGGCTCGGGCGTGCGTGCAGGGTGGGCATGAGCACTCGGAAGAGGCTGGCCTCTGAAGGGTCAGGACAGGCAGCTGGAAACATGAGCTACAGACCCAGCCAGGGTCCTAGGGTGGCCATGCCTTGTGCCCTCAGCAGAGCACAGCTGAGGCTGATCCTGGACCTCAGGTGCCACCCCTGCCAGTTAGTTAGCGAGAGCATCTTTATCTCACAAGCGTGCTGGGGCGACTCAATTAATCTGGCCAATGGGTTTCTCCCACCAGAGAGGCTTGCAGGGCATCTGGCTCCAAGCAAGTCATTTCTGTTACACAGGGGGCTGCTAGCTGACTGCACCGCTACGGAGAGAGTTTGCCTTTCGGCGAGCTGCATAAAGGCTCAGTACTGAGCTCCAAGGGGTCTTCACCAGGCAGTCGCAGCAAGAGCTGCTGCAAAATACAAGCAGAGCCCCTGACCAGCTCAGGGCCTGTGCAACTGCAAGCTTTCCTCTGCTGTAAAACCAACCTTGCCAAACTGGGCCCTAGGAGCTGAACTGGGGCATTGGAAGATCCAAAGCCCCAAAGAACGGGATATGTTTAGCTGAAAGTGCCATTACCTAGAGCAGCAACATGGTCCCTGCATCTCTACCCTGCTTTCTGTCAAATAAGATAGATCACACACACACACACACACACAATATAGCTTATTTTTTATATATACATACATACACACACATATGATATATCTTATTTAGTCAGCGTCTCTACCTGCCTTCTGCCAAATAAGATACATCACACACACGTATATGTGATATATCTTATTTAGTCTGCATCTCTACCCCTGACTTCAGACTAACACAGCTATCTAGCTCTACATATATCTTATTTAGTTAGTTAATAAAATGAATATGTACCCTGTCTGATGAAGAGCTAACCTAAGCCAGGCTTTGATTGTATTATCCTGGTCACAGAGACCTCCTGTTCACCCTGGAAAGATGACCTAGCCAGGAGACTCGGGTGGGGTGGAGGGGTCACAGTTTTGTGCAGAACCAGATGCTAGCTCCTGGCTGGTTTCTGTCCTAGAGTTGCCCTTGCTAGAGGCACCAGACAGCATCGCAGTGTGTGAGTGACTCAGCAAGACTCAATCAGATGATCGTGGGTAGAAGTCATGGGCGGGGGGGAGGCATGTTGCACAGCTGAGAACAGCAGCCAGTCTCACAGGCTCCTGAGGCCAGGAGACAGCAGTGCTACACTGCAAAACCAGGATGATGTGGCAGACTGGGGGCTCTCTCTTGAGGAGGAAATGCTAGTAGTGCTGCACAGCTCTGGGAGCCCCACAACCCGGCACGCTGCCAGGCAGATGGGGTGGGGATGCCCCTTCCTGGCTCCCCTGTATAGCCCAGATGCTCCAACTCACTCTTCAGGCTTGATTCCCAGCGACTCGCCCTTGTCGGTGCTCAGGGTCCCGGCTCCTTGCCCGTATCCGTAGCCTTTGGGGCCATACTTCTTGCCATAGCAGGACTTGCAGTAGATCTCTTCCCCGTGCACCGCTACGGTGGTGCTGTCCAGGTTCTTTTTACAGACCACTGCAGAGCAACAAGAGGATATCACTGTCAGCCCTCGTCTGGCCTCACACGGGATGGGACAGCTCAGGCTTTGAAAAGGAAGGAAATGTCTAGACAAAAGTGTTGCCAAAATGAAGAGCACATAGAGTATCCAGAGAAAAACCCATACAGGAGCACAGGAATGAAAAGGAAAACAAGTGGCTGGATAGGCCAGGCAGCTCATAGTCACAGCGCAACTACCACTAACCCCGATGCCAGAGCGGATGTCATTTGGGAAACAGGAAGTTTTGAACCTTGTGTAAAGGGAAGAACCAAATCTCTTTACAGGCCTCACAAACAGAGTTAATCTGGGTCACATCCAGCCTGGTGTGTGTGAGGGAAGCAGGGAGAAGTGTGGGAAGGAGGTTTGCATGAGTGCTTAGTGTTGATTACATCCAAAGATGAGCAAGAGAGAGAGTCCAGCCCTTGGGCCGATTGCAGCTGGAGCAAATCCTGCCAGTGAAGAGACTGGGAGCATGGAAATAGATAAGACCACTGGCACTGGCTCTGACACCCACGGACCCCTGCTGCTGCCACTGGACCCACCACAGCTGCTGCTGGCCCCGCGGATCTGGCTGGAGAGGAGCTCCCAGGATCCAGATCCAGTCTGGGGTGAATGTGACACCCCGATGCAATCCAAGAGGAAGCTGCAGGGGTGAGGAGGCAGCTGGGAGAAGCAGGATCAGGGCTGGGGAAGGGCTCAGAGCCTCCAAGAGGAGCTGTGTGTTGTTTACCTACCACGGCAGGGCTGCGGAGGAGGAAGGGGGGGGAGCAGCCGGCCCAAGCAGCGCCAGTGCAATTGCAACACAGACTGACCCACAGGCGTGCCTTAAATGTCAGCAGAAGGCTGCTCCCGGCAGCCTGATTGTTTCTGTGCCAGAAGGAAAGGCTCTTGCCCTTAAACAACATCCCAAGAATGCAAACAAAGAACAGAGCTCTGGTCCCAGCGCCTTGGCAGGCCGGCGCGTTGCTGTCCCCATGACTAAATATGGTGCTTTTCCCCCCACGCTGCCCGGACCCCAGAGCAGCTCTGTGCTAGGAGAGGAGGAGAAGGGAAGCTGCATCTTGCCATCTAGGGAGGGTTACGTGAGGAATGTCTGCGAGTTGCGAGCCTCTGTTGCAGACCTGAGCGGGGCACTGGAGAGGGGCTCACCTAGCACGGGGGCAGCTCACCCTCACCGCGTGGATGCAGCTGGCCCTGCGCGGTCTCTGAGCTGTCAGGTTAACCAGGCAGCCTCGTGCCTTTGGGCCTGTCTATACCCCTACTTGTTTAGACCTGAGCTCGGATTAATGTCCACATACAGAAAAGTAGGGCTGGAAGGGACCTCTGGAGGTCACTTAATTCAACCCCCTGTTCAAGCCAAGATCATTCCTGACAATTCTGTCCTAGACAAGTTTGTCTAACTTATTCTTAAAAACATTGTGAACAACCCTTCAGGAACAACTTCAAGTTCGCACAACCTAACTGAAAGGAGCATATGTCACCCTTTCACTTAGTTTGGTCACTGCCTTCTTTCTTTTGGTCTAGGGACAGCTGTTTAAGGAAGGCAGTAGGACCACCTTTGCCCATCTCTCCGGGTTAGGCCCCTCTCTAGCCCCAGCTTTAACAATCACATTTTCCCACTAGCCAGCTACTGAACACTCCTGCCAAACCCACTTCCTGGGAATCAGCCACCAACTCCACGGCTTCAGGGCTGCAGAAATTCCAGTGCAGCAAGATCAGAAAAGAAAGATTTTTCCATTTTTCCAAACCCTGCTATTTAGCCATGTCAATGCACTAAAAGAGGAATCTGGGGTTAGATCCACATATGTCATGCTGGCCTGACTACACTTCTCTCTCCTACAACTGGTTCATTTGGAGCTGTGAGGCTCATCTCTGATTGGTGAGTCAGCTGCCATCTCAAAGGGCTGGGGTCAACAATGGCGTAAGTCCAGTTCAGCTAAACCAAGGTAAATCTGGCCATTCAAAGTTATTTTCCTAGTGGGCCAGGACGTTTTCTAATCTCCCCTGGGGAGCTCAGGTTCAAACACACAATGGGTGTGTCTACATGAGACATTAACTGTGGAGTTGCCTACTTAGCTCTGCACTAAACATCTTGGTGTCTGCATGTGTGGCGCTATTAGGCCACAGGAAACTAAACTCCAGAGCAGGTTAGTACTTGTAAATACAAGTACTACCCTGCTGCGGAGTTTTTTGTGAACAGCAATGCACATGTAGATGCTGACAGGGCTGGCTGGGGCATGAGGGTGCTTCAGCATGCGGGCGGCTTGCCAGCTAACCCCACACTGAAGCACTCGCTTGCCCCAGCCAGCCCTCTGCAGCACATTGAACTGGGTCCGAGCAGCCCCAGGCTGGCAGGCTGACCCCCCGGACCCTCTGCCAGCTAGATCTGCTCTGATCTGGCTCAACGTGCTGCAGTCCTGGGTGCACATTCAAATGCAATAACTCCAGCATGATACACATCTGAGTTTATTGTTGCATGCCAATAGCACATGTAGATACACCCAAAGAGTGCTCAAGTGTAGCATAATTAATTTTGAACAGGTGTAGGCAGAATTGAGTACAGTTCAGCATGAAAAGCAGTCTGTGATCCAGGACAAGAACAGCAGGGACTGCTGCAGGTAATGCTGAGGGCTTCAGCAGAGTGGTGGGAAGGTCAGGAGCAAGAAGTACGGCTGCAGGTGTGATCCGCATACTGGGTACAGTGTAAGGAGCCCTCACACTGCGAGAAGCTGTCCTCATTGCAATCAGCTCTAAACAGGCTTCCTGCTCCCTGATTTCCATGAGTAGAGAAGTAAAATCTGCATTTCCACCTGCTATGGCTGCATCTTCCCTATCTAGCGTAACACCTGTTCCATCCAGGTCCTCTGCTTGTCCTGAGTTCTGCTCCGTCTTGGCTATCCCTGCTGCTGCATGCTAACTTAGTGCTTCAGGCTCTTTTGCTAACATCCTACATTCTTGCACGCAGAGTGCTGGAGCAAGCCACGTCACACTGGCTGTTTGTATTCAAATACTGCCACGACAGGCTCCAGTGAGAGCTGTGACTCAGACAGATTCAAAGATGTGCAAAGCACCCCACACTGCAGACACCAGAAGCTTCTGGGACTCTCAGAGCAGCAGGAGATAACAGCCCCCTAGCACCTTATCTGAGGCTGCAGAAGAGCACAGGTTCCTGTTGCTGTAATGTAGAGCTGATATGAGTACTCTCATGCTACATATGTGAGCAGCCACAGTCCCGCTTAGCCTCTTCCACCCTCAGATTTCTGCCTCAGCTACAATTAAAGCTTCCAGTGCCTTAGTCATTCCATATGTACTTGGTTTTCAGGCAGGACACTCCCCCTGTGCCAGAGAGGTGCTGGCTCAGGTTCGTTATATAGTCATGGGAATAGAGATGTAGTCACAGCATTAAACATGGGCAGCAGCCTGGGTAGGCTAGCAGAGATGTACCCAGCATCCATGCTAAGTGTGCACAAGTATCTTTTAAAACAGGGGTTGTCAACAGGGGATACACATACCCCCAGGGGTACTTAAAAGGTGGTAGGGGGTATGTGCAGGCAGGTGGATGGAGATGGAGCATGCTCTGGGGCACGGCGTCGGCATAGGCGTCTCCCCCAGTGCATTTCCACAATTTGCCTCTTACCCGGGGGAGGGGAAGGAGTGCGCCAGGCACCGCTGGCCTCATATGGCACACTGCAGCGCCTCCCCCCCACCCCTCTCAGCTCACTGTCTTCCACCCCCTTCCTGGAGAGCAGCGAGGGTCTGAATGGCTGGGGCCAGGGGGAGAATGTGCTTCTGTGCCTGCTCCCAGGAGCAGGGCCATAGGACTGAGGGTAGTGGTGCCCCTCTGTGGGCTGCACAGATGCTGCATGGCCAGCCAGACTGGGGGGCTCGCATGCGGGCTTGGACCGGGACAGTGCTGGGCTCTTCCTGGCGGGAGGCCGGACTGGGCTTCGCTCGGGGCAGGCAGTGGTGGTGCTGGGAGTGGGAGTACAGGAGGGGACACAGCCACTACAGAATTTGCTGTACCCCCACAACCCCCATCCCAGCGCTGCCCAACCCCCCTGCTAGGAAGACCCTGGCACAGCCCTGGCCCTGGTCCACAGTGTCAGCCCGCCCAGATCCAGGGGCACGTGCCCCCCATGCCATCCTGGGGTTGCATGTAGTGGTGGCACGGGGAGGAGGGGCCAAATGGGGGAGGGGCTCGTACGTGGCAGCCACCACTGCCATCACCACCCACTGCCACTCACCGCCCCACACCGCCACCAGTGCTGCCATGCCTGCACTGCTTTCCTCTGCAGGCTGCTGACGGGCCTCGCGCCTGGCCAATCACGCGCTGCCCGTCAGCAGCCCACAAAGCTGCACATGCGACGGGCCGTGTGAAAGCGGCGCAGGTGCAGCAGTGGCGGCACAGAGCCAGGGGCACGCGCCCCCCCATGCCCTCCTGGGGTGCACGCAGCGGCGGGAGCTGCTCCCCTCTCCCCCCGTGCCCTCCATCCCACTGCCACCCTACCCAGGCTGTGCAGTGCCTGCCCCAGCCCCACTCCCTCCCTCATTGCAGGGGCCTTGATCTGCCCCACCACCCTTAAAAACACGAAGAAAAAAAAGGGAGTACAGGAGTTGAAACTCTGAGTCAGAAGGGGTATACTTATTTAACAAGGTTGAAAACCCCTGCTATAGGCCATCCAAACTCATTTTCCTTCTTAGCACAGGATTTTGGAATTGTGAGCTTAGTTCAGGGTTATTTTGCACCCAGTGGCACAGAGAGACAGCAAGGGTGACTTTTCACCGTGATGAGGCCACTTTACTCTCATCCCTTGGAAATACCAGATTGTATTTGTCTACAGTTATGGAAGTGAATGTATAGCAAACCGCACACCTACATTTGAGAATCTGAGTAGGGCTTAGGCACATGGGCCCCACACCTCCAACAGCAGGAAGTTTGGGAACACAGGGCCCGGTCCAAAGTCCGCTCAAGACAACAAAAGCCTTTGTCATTCAATGGACTTTGGATCAGGCCCATAAGCAGGGATCTGGGATCCAGAAGTTATTGCCCCCAGCTCCCAAGCACTGCCCCGCAGCAGCACAACTCCCCTCCTCCACCCTCACACTGCTGCCCTCATTATAGGAGTGAAGCAGTGGGCTCTATAAGGCACAGTAAGAGTTAACACCGGCTCCTATAAAGATGATATAAAGACGATCCTGGCAAGGTGTGGGATTAAGCAATTTGCACAGAGCCCTAAATCCCAATCTGGTTTTGCCCTATGGTCCCTCCCCACATGCATGTGGCTCCTTGGAACAACAGCCAGACCAAGACCACACTAGAAGCCTTTGTGGAAGAGGAAAGTTGGGTGGGGGAAATGTGCACAAGGATACGTTGGCAACCTTTGTACACTGGCAAAACTCTAGTGTAAAGGCAGCTGTACTGCACGTAAGCGCTCTGCTGGGATGGCTTGTGTCATTTGGGGACCTGTGTGAAGCTTCATCCCAGGTGTGGCTGAGAGGGGACAGCTGGAAAAAAAACCCTTTCCTGCAATCTTGCATTTAAACTAAAGACTTGAACTTGTGATTAGCACAGAAAGAAAGTCAGGCTTGCATATCCTCTTCAGGAAGAGAGAACTTCTCAGACACAGGGGAGCACCTGTGGGGAGGGGATGGTGTCTCTGAAAGTCTCCCAGATCTTATGGAAATAACTCTTCTTAACCCTAACAGTTATGATCCTTGGGGAGCTGCATGTTCCTGGGACCAGTGGGAAGCAACTGCACCACCCAATATCGTGTTCATCTGAACACCTGGGATGAACCAGTTTACCAGTAAATGTCCACCTGAGAAGGACCTAAGCACATGTAGACACAGGGCTGCACCGGATGCAATAAAGGCAGGGGGAGTGTGGGAGGGTCAGTCTAAATGGGCAAAGGCTTCAGCAGCTCCAGAAAGAAAGAAGGTGGCTCAGCCTCCACCTTGACACCATCAAGCATTTTTTGGGCACTTTGTCACCAGAATGGCTGAGACAAGGCAAGGCTGGGATCTTCCTCCCACATGACCTCATGGCCCACAGTGTGAAGGCCACAGCCCCGGCTTCTTTTAAGATCCCACTCAGATCCTTGCCTTTGAATTTGAAGAGCCAAAAGCAAAGAGACCCTCCCACGGAGTGCCTGAGCCTGGGTACCACTAGCATGGCTCTCACTGCAAGGCAGTACCAGAAGGGTTTCAGAACAGTCTCTTTCAGAGTCTAAAGTCCTGGGATGTAGTCTTAGTGTGGACTAGCACTGACATCTCATTCAGCTGTGGTGTGAAGACAGGGATTTTACATGGCTGCTTCCCAAAGTGTCCCTGATGTTTAAGGCAGGTCCCTGAACCTCACAAGGGGCTCTGCATTGTCTCAGTAAAACGCCTTTCCCATGTCTGGAGGAGAACGGAGAGCTGTGAGGCTCTCCCTGGTCCAAAAGAACTAACAAATGGATTTAATGCATTTATATGGCTGATGACAACAAGCCAGCCCAGGTGCTGCCATGTCAATTAGAAAGGCCAGATCTGTGGGCCACTATACTCACTGCATAAGAAGCAGGACTTGTGGAAGCTGTTGCCTTCACATTGCACCTCCTCAGCAAAGTACACCGTCTTCTGGCATACGCCGCACTTCTTCCCTCCACCCCAGTTCGGCATCCTGTGAAAAAAGCAAAGAGAAGTAGCTTCACTCTTAAGGGACAAAGCAGTGTAACAGCTGGGCAGGAGAGTAAGAAGACTTGGAAAGAGAAGTGAATAAAAGGGCTGTCTGCACATACCCTGGAAAAGCCACTAACACTGCAGGCCCCAACCAAGGGCATCTGAATTTTATCAAGAGCTCAAGCACTGCACCCAACCTACGTCATGCAGCAGACCTGAGACTCCCACACCTTTATCACACTATTTCAGGTGTGGACTTGGTAAATCCCAGCGAGCAATGGGTCCAAGAGCTTTCTAGCTTTATTCAAAAGGCAGAAGGACCACTGCACCTTTGTAGACAGTGCACGCTGTCCCTGGGCACTGAGGAGGAGGAGTGGGAGGCATTTGGGACAACAGACAAAGGGCCAGCTGCCCTGATTGGTACCAGGGACACAGGCAGGAAGAGAGTAGCTTCTTGTGTCAGGTCTCCCTCCCAGCAGTTGCACAGGCACTCAGTAGAGCAGATGAGGCAGACGAGACTGACTGCCCGCCAGCAACCTGGGGAAACCGGATTCCCCTTTTGCAATTCAAGATGATCTGTTTCCTTGGACTCCTGAACTCCAGGAACTTCAGGGGAGAGAGAAGGGTGGGAAAGGGAATTTAAACAGGACAGGTTAACCACACTTTTCCTGGACCACACCTCTGGCCCAGGGCAGCCACCAAAGTATGTAGATACCATACATGGGACTCACATGGCCTCTGGCAATGACTGGTCCTGCCCTGTGTCAGACACCAGAATACTCAAGAATTCACTCGACTGGCTCCCCGCTTCCCAGGGACTTTGTACACGGGTGGGGAAGACAGGAGGACGGGCCTAGAGGAGCTCACCTGGAACATCCAAGCCTTATTCCCAACCCTGCGGTTACCACCCAACTGAATAGCAAAGCGACAGGCTTTCTTCTAGGTCTGGCTAGCTGGAGCTAGGGAAATGCTGCAGGCCTGAAAACTTTCAGGAGAGACTCAGGCTGTCTGAACTTCTGTCCTTTCTGCAAGTGGGTGAGGACTTTAGAAAAGATCGTCCACCAAGGCAAGAGATCACATATGTGACTGCTGCATACACCCAAACTCTGCAGTGCAGAGCTCCCCACATCCCTATTCAAGTCAGTGACTGCCCCTGTTAACATCTCACAAATTGTCCCTAGATCCTGCAGATTTCAGCTGGACTCTGAATCCAACCATACAGGAAAGAGACAAGGAGTACAGGAATCTGGCAAGGGTCTTACAGAGATACACCCACAAGCTTAACAAATGCCGCAGCATTTAATTGCCTTGCGTGGGCCAGCCCTGGAATTCCTCCTCAGCTGAAAGCGGGTGACAGGAGACGGGAGATCCCTATCAAGTCTCCCCTCTCTGTCCCTGGAAACTCGCTGCACTGCCAAGAGCAGGAGTCACCGATTCTTGCATCTGCTCAAGATGCCCAGAAACGCTGAGTGATCCGCCCCAAATGAAATCGGCAGGACCGGCAGAGGCCGAGGGAGGATTTGCAACGGGTCATTCAAGATCCGGCTCTCAGTTCATGTGGCCAGGATGAAACAGTTCACTGTCTGTTTTCTCACCGGCTGGAGAACCAGTGACTCTCCTTAAGGAGCTCTCTTCCCATGCGGCCACTGGCTCTGAGGCTCCGGAGCGGCTCGGTTGGGAGATTGCTCCCCTTGTTGCTGCAGCGCGGGTAGAGAAGACATTCATTTTGAATCCATCTCATCATGGGAGTGCACAGCTGGACTCTGTCACTTCCACCTCCCCTTGCCCATTGGCTCAGCACTAACTAAAGCAGCAGGGCAAGTTCCCAAGAGCCAGCACAGAGCTGCCCAGACTGCCACTGCACACAGCGGGGGAGCGTGCAACCAAAGGCCACACGCGGGGGCCCATGGCCTCCGCCAATTCTAATCTAAGGCTCTGTTGGTGAGGAAGCATAGGCCAGCGGGGGACAGATGGGGCTCCTCGGTCCCATGGCTGTCCAGGTTCCCCACTGCTCTGCCCCTAGCTCTGTGTGACCGTGGGAAATTCACTGCCCTTACTGTCACACTGCTGGGGTATAAATAATACCATATAAAGCCAGAAAAGGTGCCTGTTGCTTTTCTCTCTGGGGCAGTTAAGAACTAGTTCTAATAAAACAGCTATTAAAAGCTTTAGTAAAAATCCTGAGTGAAGATCAGTCACTAGTGGCATGAGTTTGGTGCTCTCAGCCCAGCTTCCAAATGCAAGGACTCAGGGTGAGGACCATGGGTGCCGTGGGGTGATCCGCAACTGCAGGCCGGGGCTAGAGCTGTGAACAGCAGCTGGGCCTGTTGCGTCTTGCACCCGTGGCGCTGTCGGTTCCTTATTCACAGTCATATAGAGAAATTCAATACAGAAGAAGTGAGCTGTGCCCTCTGCAATACCAAACAGCTACCCTGGGGTGGGGAACTGTGCAGGCGCTTAAGGATCGGAGGCTCCATGTTATGAGCAGGACAGACTCACTAGGATTAGTGCCAGCAGTTGGGAAAGCTTTTGTCCTGCTTCTTCTCAGGGCCCCGTAGGCTGGGTTTTGTGTATTTCTCTTCCTCCCCTATGTCGCCACTGCCAAACCCCTCCCTTTCAGCCAAATCATTCTTTGGATTGCCTTAAAAGGACACAACTTTCTCCACGGTCTGTAACTGCATTTTGCGGAGGTGAGAGGGAGTCTGATCCTGCTTACTCTCACCAAAGGGGAGGCTCCCCAGAGGCAGAGCCTATTCCAGACAGGCGGCACCAGCCACGCAAGACTGACTGCCAGCCACAGCCCACATGCA
The DNA here is from genome assembly GCF_000455745.1 of Alligator sinensis. Classification (NCBI taxonomy): domain Eukaryota; kingdom Metazoa; phylum Chordata; order Crocodylia; family Alligatoridae; genus Alligator; species Alligator sinensis. The sequence continues at coordinate 144,930 of NW_005843036.1, forward strand.
GGCCTACCACGCGTCCTAGGAGAAGGCAATGGGGCAGACCTTTCCTGCAGCTAGGAGAGAGCTCCTCAGACCCTCATCACAGCCTGCTCCCAGCGCTCCTGTCGGACACCCACATCCCCATTTCAGAGGGAATGAAACCAGTGCTGGGAAAAGCAAGGGATGGACTTGGTAGCTGTGTTGGTCTGAGACAAAAAGAAATGCAAAAATCTAGAACTCTTGATTCAGAGATGATACCTTTTATTAGACCAACTGAGAAAAAATATATATTTAAATAAATAAATAGATATATGTGCGTGTGTGTATGTATGCATATACATATATATAAATATACACACACACATATATATATACATATATACACAGACACACAGACACACACATATATTTCATAGATTTTCCATAGAAGTTAGGGCTGGAAGGGACCTTGGGAAATCATCGAGTCCAGCCCCCTAATATATATATATATATATATATATATATATATATAGTTTGCAGAAAAAAAAAAATTTTTTTGCAATTTCTCAGTTGATCTAATGCATGGGATCAACTCTGAACCAAGCGTTCTAGATTTTTTCGTTTCTTTTTGGGAGAAGTAAGGATTTCCTAGGGTGAGCTCTTTTATTGGACCGACAATGTAGTTGGGATAAAGTCAGACAAACTTTCAAATGCAGGACATTCTTTGAAATCCAGCAGAAGTGGTGTTGGGGGCGGGGGGGGCGGCTGAGAGAAATTCTCAGGGTTAGCAGACACACAATCCTTGCCTCTCTCCATCTCTGGACTCTCGTGGCTACAACATCACTCTTAAAAGTGTTGGCCACTTATAGTTACTGAAATGCCTCCTGGTCCTCTTCCCCATAAGTCACTCCCAAAATGTTACCTCTGAGCAAATTCCAAGAAGCAACAGGGATAAGAAACAGCTAACGGTCTGTTCTGGTGCTCAAAGGGTAATGCAGAGCCAGGGAAAGGGAATGAGGAATCGCCAGGTCAGATCAGATCTGGTCCAGACCTGTCTCTGGCACCCACTGTTTCAGCAGAAGGTGTGAAAACCAGAGCTATAACTGGCAAATGCTGTGCCCTGGGAGATGGTAGGGGAAGGTGTAGGAACAGCAGCTAGAGATCACCACTGCAGGGGAGGGTATGTCACCTCCTTTTTTGCCACCAAGGTGCAGGTCAAGTAGCCATTTAAACACTAGTTTCACTGGCAAAAAAGGGGGAGACACCTGCCCCAGCAACAGCAAGCCTCCAGCTGCTGGTCCCTTGGGACCTGCTGCTGCTGATACCCTGGCCTCCCCACTGCCAGAGATGCATTTGCAGCTGCAGGGAAGATGCGGGGTGCCCAGGAGAACAGGAGTGAGGCACATCTCCCCAGATTCATTTGGCCACCCCTGGGGTCCCGGACTGCCCTGCTGGCCTACTCATTGTTACCTTACTGGGGATGACGCCTTGCAGATGGATAGATAATCCACTCCCATACAGGTGTCATCTCAACCCCCCACCCCCCAATTCATGATGAAGCATATGTTTTTATCACCCTTCCAAAAGGTTGTTAGCAAGATTCAGAGAGGGATCAGATATTTGAACAAAACACAAGCATCCTGAGTTGTAATGCTAAGTTTCTGACTTAAACACCATCCTGTAGCAATATGTGCTGCAGTGTAGATTCACACACCGATAGGAGGGAAAGCTTTTTTCCGCTATTTTGAATTTACCACCTTTCTGTTTCATTGTTTCCTTGCCGGAGTGATATCATGTGGGAAGAAAAGAAGCTCCTTAGTTTACTTTTTTTATTCCAGTCACATATGTTTGCCATGTCCCATTGCTGTTCTCGAATTCTATAGGTGGTAGTCTCAATCGAACTATGGAAAATACATGAAAGCTATTGATCAATATGGTAAGTGGGTGATCTGTGTTTAGCAACACCCAAAAATTCACACAGCGATGGATTTGATTCAGTTTAGCTAGACATTGGAGAAGATGTAAAAAATAAGTCATGGAATAGAGTGGAGTAGTGGGAAAATTAATAATTTTTCTTAAGTAAGTATGTAATCCTTTCCATATCAGTAATAACATAGTCAGACTTGCCTGAGAGGACAGCAAATGGGTTTCTTTGGATTCTCCAAGACCAGTACAGCACTTAATGAAATATGGAAATTGCTAGGGACATTGTTTAGCTGGACAGTTTTGAACAAGATGTTTTCAATACTGCCACCACTGTGTAAATGCCTAACTAAGTCCCTCACTTGAGATTATCAAATGAAGGACCATGCCATAAAACAAGAAAAGACTACCTGGACTTGAGAAAAAAGCTGTCAATGATTAAACCCCTCTGAAGTACTTGTGCAAACAGGACCACTATTTACATGCTTGAACGCTGATGGAAGACTGTTGGTCAAACACAGTAACTCAGTAAAAGCTACAAGCAACTACACAAGTAAAAATCCATTCCTATAAATTGCTATTCCTGGTACAATTGCACGGGAAAGGAAAACTTCAAAATGTTATGCCAGACAAGGGCATTCCTTCCCTGTAAAAAAGAGAAAACTTCAGCACAGGAAGACATATTGGGCATTTGCACCCAAGCTGCAGCAGCACAGACTTGATGCATCAAGGAGCCAGGGTCTTGGGCAGGGTGTATTACTTGCACTGAAGCCCATGCTCCTGTGATTTCACTGCTATCAGGACCCAAGCTCATTTTAATCTGCTCAGGTCAGGTATGTCTACTCACAGACTCATAGAAAATTAGGGTTGGAAGGGACCCCAGGATGACATCTAGTCCAACCCCCTGCTCAAAGCAGAATCATCTCTACATATTATCCCAGCCAAGTCCACCTGGGTCTTAAAAACGTCTATGGAGATTCCACTTCTCTGGGTAACCTGTTCCAGTGCTTTACTACCCTCCCAGTAAGAAGGTTTTTCCTAATATCTAACTTAAACTTCCCCTGCTGCAACTTGAGACTGTTGCTCCTTGTTCTGTCATCTGCCACCACTGAGAAGTCTAGCTCCATCCTCTTTGGAGCCCCCTTCAGGTAGCTGGAGGCTGATACACGGTGTACAATGTACCGTTGAAACCTTACAGAGAAATCAATGTCTAGTGGCATTCCAGCACATTGCAGATGTCCACAGTCCAAAACCAGCCGCGTAGATAGTTAGCTGAAAGAAGAACTGAAACACACCAGCTTCCGCTTGGTGGAGCGTGCAGGAAGGGACTGCAGGCTGGATTCTGATGCAAGTTAGTGCAGCCCCATCAATCTCAATGTCATCACTTGGCTCACAGTCTCTTCCTGGGAACTCCACCACGAAGCTGACAATTTTGAGAGTTGGCTTATTCCAGGTCAAAGACACTGTCAAAAAGCTTAGTGGAAGCCAGGCTCCATCCAATTAACAGAAAGTTAGAACCACAACAATGAAAAACGATTCAGACACACCATAGAAGATTGCCAATGCATAACCAAATACAAAGCTCAACATTTTCTATTAATTTGGGGTGCTCGATTTCGAGACAACTAGGACTTGATTTTTTTCAGGGTCATTAGTATTATGTAGCACTCTGGTCAAAGCACAAATTGCCTTGTCTTTAGAGCTGATGGGGCAATGAGCTTACATGTCCCTTCAGAAGAAAGATGACATGCCAGTTCTTTTTGGCCAAACTAAAAGCTATGCTGTGGATAGAAATGACCAATTTAGTGCGTTTGGACTTCAGGATGCCGATCCACAGTATTGCACAAAACCCACTGGTCAAGTTAAATCAGAGTAATCTGTACACAACAACCATCACAAATCACAAAAGCCACTGAAAGAGGCCAGACCCGAGAAAGAGCTATCTGGATGGGCATCCCAGAGAATAGGGTCTGACTCACTAGAGGAGGAGGTGAACAGCACAGGAATGAAATTTGCAGGGCTACTTATTTGGGCAGGCAGGAAAGAAGAAGAGTCAGCTTCCAAAGACCCATTTAATACATTGTGGAAAGACAGCTTGCCAAGGCTTCAGCAGCTACAGCCATTACATTTTCAGGAATACTTCTCCCTGAACCTTCAGGGCCTTTCGTGGCTTTGGCCAAAAGCACAACTCTCTCCAACCTGATGTTATATGCACTTGATCTGCGGGAATGGACTATGAGTGTAATGCACTGCCATTCCAATGTGCCTGCTGTTCATAGGTGTGCAGGCCTCCAACAAGGAGCAAGTCACAGCGGGGAATTGTCTCCACGTGCTCACAGGAAGGAAGACACTTGCTTTGAGAAGTGATCTTGAGAGACCCGTGGTCGGATCCTCCCTCACAAATGTAAATCAAGAGCAATGCTATTACATCCATGCCTGTGGCACCGGGCATTTCTGAGTAATTGCAGTGTGGATTTTAATTGGGAGTGTGGGAGTTGAAGGCAAGTTATAAAATGGGATGAGTTAGGATGAGAAGGACTGAGCCCATGATCTGACATAAAAGGCCCCATGAAGATACTTCAACAACTTTGCTATTCCAGGCACTTCATCCCCCTAAACCAAGACATCACAGCACATTGTAAAAATGTCTCTGAGGCAGGCACAGACTTTCCAGTAATAAGTGAACTAAGACACCAGAGACAGCACTGACTGCAATACAGCAAAGAGGCTGAGGTATTTCCCAGGGCTGCCCAGCTACAGAAGGGAAGGAGACCGCTATGGAAATACCAGACTTGTTATACAACAGGCACATTACCATACATGGATATTCATTATATAATGGCAGAGGAATTCCTAAGGAGCAAGGTATTGCAGCCACAAAGATCACATGAGTTTCCAGGCTTTGAAGACAATGGCTTGCTGGAATAAGGAAACATCCTAACTTGTTTTTAACTAAATGAACTTTTGATGGTCAGTAAGTGGCCATATTTTGCTTTTCCTATAAAAAGCTGAATTTTTCCATAGAAATTCCACTTCACACCCAGCCCTGCTTTCTGACCAGCCTAATTTGATACAACTCACCCTAGCACGTAGCAAGCTACAGCCCAATCCTAGCCCCTAAAGGCTGCTCTGACCTCAAAAGAAATAATTGTGATGTCAAAGTCATCTGTTCCAGAGACAACACTTTGGTACGGGTGCTGTCCCATGCACTGGGGTTCTGGTAGGATGGGAAATATAAACCCCAAAGCTTATCCCCCCAACTGGAGACAAGCAGCCAAGCACCCCCAGTGCTGCTCACCAAATCTGGGGAACAGGAGGGAAAAATGCTTGCCAGGAACCCCACTTTCTTTATGACTCCCTTAACCAAGCTCTGAGCAGCAGCTGCAGGCACTTGGCTATTCATGGGCAGCACCAGACCTAGACTCCTGGTGGCCCTTGGTGAACTTTTAGTTTTGGGCCCCCCTTCGCCAGAGATAACAATAATAATAATTTTTAAATTACCATTTTCAGGCCCCTTTTCTGTCCAGGCCCTGGGCGACTGCCCGGTTCGCCCATGCCTGCATCCAGCCCTGTTCATGGGAAGAGGGATTCCCATGAACTGTCCTGGAGCAAGGGAAGAGAACAATGTCCAAGTTTATCACATATGTGTCAGCCGAACACCAACACCCAAGATGAAGCCCTCCAATACCAGCCTCAGGGCCTTCTCACCCTCTAGCACTCCTCCATAGAGGCAGGTTTTCCAGCAGGAACTGGTGGTACACAGGACCTTACTGGTTACCATTAACCTTAGAGTTTCTTAACTGACTACTACCTAGTGGGTTATTCTGACTCATAAGCATCTAGTGCTTATTCAGGCAAGGGTCTTTGGGTAGATGTGGTATCTTTTATTAGACCAACTTAATAGTTGGAAAAAAGTTCTTTGCAAGCTTTCGGGCATAAACACCCTTCATAAGGCATAGGGAGAATATCTAGTGCTTATCCAAGTGCTGGTTACTTCCACCTCCCACCCTGAAAGCATGCCATGATTTTTGCTCTGAATTTGTGCAAGCCCTTACTTAAGACTTCCTGCTTTATGCAGGAATTGAAATTTTGCATCGGTTTGGGCCAGCTGGTGTCAATTGGCACACTTCAGGTACCTCAGGGAAACTACCGTGACAACTCCCTGCTCTGGTGGTGTGAGCACTGGGGTGAGTGGCTGGAAGCCAGAGCTTGAAGGTTTGAAACCACAGTGTTTGCTCATAGCATGGCCCTGTCAGAAGCCACTGAACCTGCAAAGTCTGCTAAACACCTTGTCGCAAGGAAGGAAAGGATGTGCTATGACAATTTGCACCCAGTGAAGGTCTAGTCCGGTAGGTTTACATGCACTGCAAGCATCACACAGACCACCACAGCAGATTGAGATCAGTGCAGGGCTATTAGGAACCCGAATTCCTGGGTTCCAGTCCCAATTCTGCTACTGAATTTAGGCAAATGACCTCCCTTTGAACAGCTATTTTCTATCTGCAAATGAAAATAAAAATTTCTACCTACTTCCTAGGAGGTTATAATCAGTGATAACAAATACTTCAAGGCCTTAAAGGAGGGACCTTGAAGAAGTGAAAAACATACAGTCTCCTGCTGCTGTTGCTTCTTGCTAGTTGAGGGAAGCTCACAGTTTTGAATGCCAGAAACCAGCGGGTGGGTTTCCCCACTTCAACATTCAGCATCAAGCCGCAGTCTCCCTCCCACCCCCACCACCCCACCCACTTCAGAGTGAATGTGCACACGCATTTCCGCCTTGCCAGCAGCAGGAAATTCACTTTGCTGCCTGCCATCAGCCAGCTTCTCTTGTCTAAGTTATTCTAGACTTCAGGTCTTGCAAATTTCCTGGGAATTCTCCCAAAAAAAACCAGGCTGCGGGGCTTCTCATGGTAACCGTGGTGAGAACCCGGATCCCTAGCTGCATCTACTTGGTGCAGAGCAATATCATGCCACAACTGATATGAAGTTGGGAGGTCTCACTACAGCCACGTGGATTGTGGACCTGTGTCGCAAAACCAGTACATTCCCGAAACCAGGTCTGGAGGAGCAGAGCATGCAGTTAAGGGGCAGCGAACATTGCATGGAGTATCAACAGCTTCA
>NW_005843036.1:151973-152667 GCF_000455745.1 Alligator sinensis
GGCACAGCTAGCTGGGGATACAGGAATGGACTAGGAAGGGACCAAGAGTCAAGATGCAACAGCATGGACAGGGCCGTGGTCCAGGGCCTGCAAAACCTGCGGCCGCAGGAGACCCTATAGCCCTGGGGCTGAGCCCCGCTCACCCCCTGCCACCTGCGCCACGTTTAAAAGCCTCCATGCAGGCAGCGAGCCCCTTCCCAGCCGAGCTGGGGAGGAGTTCCCGGCTCTGCTCCCTCCCCTGCAATTTTGATTTTTCGATGGCTCAGGGGACCCCAAAACGGTATCTTGCAAAACACCTGCTGTGCACATCCCAAGAAAGCTTGCATGGAGCCTGTCCTCCCGCTGAACACAGCCCTGGCCAGCAGCACCCAGCATCTCCAGGCCACCCACAAAAAAATATTTAAAAACCTGCAACAAGATAGCTAGTCCATCCCCGCTGCGGCAGGTCGAAACACAGCTAGCTGCCACTTGGCGCAGAGCAGGGGCCGCAGTGCCCTGCCCGTGCCATGCGGAGCATCCGGGGAAGCAGATTGGACGCGAAGCACGGGGCGGGGAGCAGAAAGCGGAGCAGCAGATTGGCTGCGGGCACGGGCAGCAGAGCACGCGCCAGGAGGGGAGCGGAAAGCGGAGCGGCACCTCGCAAAGGAGGTGGGGAGCGGACCCGGGCAGCGGAGACGTGCAGCTCCAGCCCCGG
>NW_005843036.1:152841-175305 GCF_000455745.1 Alligator sinensis
CAGCGCACTGGGCTGGCAGGTTGTGGGGCCGCCTGCCCTAGCGCGTTGAGCTGGTGCCCCACGTTTTTCTTAGGGGCACTTTTCTCACTCCCTTGAGTGGGTTTTTCCCCCCTGCTGCCATGAAGCCGCCCTGCCTGGAGCCTGATCCCGATGCCGCCTCGCTGCCCTGCCTGGTGGGATCGAAAAAGAGGTGTTGTTGGTAGAGATTTTTTTTTTGGGGGGGGGTGAAAAAATATGTCTATATATACACATACATATAACTATATAAATATGTCTATATATATACACACACACACACTCCTAGTATCACACTGCAAAAGGAAAAACCTTCACCTGTACAAAAAACCTGCACCCGTACAAAGGCCCGCTGGCCACCCGGACCTGTTACAATATCTGCATCGAGTGCAACACACAGAACAACTAAGTCCATCCTGGTCCCTCAGACCAGGCAACACCTCCTTTCCACCCCTGCCCCGCTTGCAGGGTCACACACTCAGTTCAAGTGTCCTCTCCGTCATCGCTCCCACTGGAGGACCCGCTGCTGTTGTCACCGCCCTCTGTTCTGCTTGTCTCTTCCTCTTCTTCGCTGCCTTCACCCCCACTCGGGGTAGGGGGTTGGATGATCCTGTGCCAGGTGGCTTTGGCCACGTCCTCTCCATCCTCCACTACCAGTTTCTGGTAGTAAGTCCGGAGTTTGCTCAGAGCCATTCTCATGCAGCCCACTACCTCTACGTCCATGTGCCCGTACAACAGGACGCTCCTGGCTTTTCACAAGGCGCTCCTGATGCAGGACACAAACTGGCCGAAATGGGGCGATGGGCTCCCCTGGTGTTTGGCGAGGTGCCCGTACAACACCACTTCGCTGGTTAGCTGGCTGATGCCGGTCACCACTTTGCACAGCTGCTTCACCCTTTTCCATACCTCCTTGGCGCAGGTGCAGAGCCAGAGGACGTGATAGATCATCTCGGTGGCCCCGTGGCAGTTGGGCTACAGGCAGCTGGGTCTCCCAGCCTTCACTGGCAGGGCTCGGTGGGCTATGAGCCAGTTCAGGTCCTTGTGTTGTTGGTAGAGATAGGCAAGCCATCTAAAACAGAAATGGAGACCAGCCCGTGGCACCTGGAAAGCCCAGCTGGTCTCCCCTCCATGTGCTAGTGCAGGACTGCATGTGCAGCCAGTCCAGTCTGGCCACAGGCACTGGGGAGCCTATTCCTCCCACTCCTCCCCTCACTGGTGGATGGGTCTGAAGGGGAGACCAGGGGTAGGAAGGCAATCACCAGGTCAGAGCCTCCATGGAAAAGAAGGCAAAGAGCCAGGGGAAAGAAAGAAAGTCTGCAGCCTGGTGGTCAGAGCCATCAGGAAGCGGAGCAGGGGAGGGAAAGGGCAGGGCATTGAAATGAAGGGGGGGCACCTCCCATTATCATTAGTTAATCAAGAGGCTGTACCTGGGCCAGGCTCCCCTGGGACAAAAGCCAAAAATATTCAGCTTGGGGAACCCTGCTGTCCCTCTCCTGCCCCAGGGAAATGCTTGGGGTGGAAGAGCAGTGAGTATTGAAGTGAAGAAATGCAATGAACCTCAGGGGAATAGGGGACTGACTCTGACTCTCTCAGAGGGCATCTCCTGAGGGGTGACAGTCATGGTTACAGGTCACTGGAGGATTGACCTGTTCCCTCTGGTAGCCAGGGGTGGGTATTAAAGCAGGGCTAGGTGTGGCCAGCTGGGGATGCAACCTCCCAGCCCTCTCATGTGTCTCACTAGCTGCGGCAGCAGCTACAGCAGCGCAACTCAAACTTACCTGGTCAGCTTTGGTTGCTGGCCATAACCGTTGAATGCAGTATTAAGGTGGCCCCCAGGTGAACCGGTTCAGCTGTTGCCCATGTTGTGCATCAGTAACGTAGGTTTTAACCATGTGCTGCTCTTCGGCTCTTGGCAAATAATGATCACCACCCTCATGGTATAATGTTGGCCATGAATGACTGGTGCCTCCCGCAACTAGGGGGGCACCATGATGGTGAGCGGGGACCACCTGCAGCCACCGCTTGCGGTGCCAGCAGTGGCGAGCGAGACTACTCACAGCTGCCACCAGCGGTGTCAGTGGCGGGGGGTGGAGGGTAGCAAGCGGTGGACAGTGAGTGGGGACCACCTGTAGCTGCCAGTTGCCGTGTTGGCAGGGGTGGAGGCAGTGACTGTCCCCAGAAGCCAGCAGTGGCTTCAACCAATCTGGGGGGGGGGCACGTGCCCCCCCTACATGTCACTTGTGATATTGGCAAGCCCTAGCTGTGGTTTGGGACTGCCCTGCAGGGACCAACTCTCAAACCCTAGATAACTCACATAAGTGAGGCAAGGTCAAGCCCAGCGTGCATTTATTCTGTTACCAAGCATGCGAGTGGAGTGCCCATACGCCCAGGCTGTGGCCTGATGCTGCCTGGCTTATTGTGGGTGCTAAGCACTGATGGTCATTTGGTTGACTGTGGTTAAGGTCATGTGGCCTCCACAGCTGTCCTTCCCACACTGTCCTACAGTGGGTTAAATCTTTTAATGATGATTAGAGCAACCGTGCAGTCATCATCGTGGCTCACAGTTGTTCATGACAGTTGTCAGTGGATTCTGTCACACCAGGCTGGATGGGCCACCTAGGACTTCAGACATTAATAATTCAAAAGAGATGCTCTTGGGAGTCAACTAAATTGCAATCCAGATTACAGGACAATCCACCATAGCAATGCATGGGGTTAGCCTGGTTCCTGGCCATGGCTACCTGGAATACAGGTTAATCTGCCACAGAAATAAATGCATGGGGTTGACCTGGTGCCTGCCAAGAGGTATCCCAGGCTGCAGCAGCAGGGCTGGCACTGGGGAAGGCTGAGGCTGGCTCAGTGTAGAGCAGCACCCAGAAGTGGCAAAGCCAGAGGCAGCAAGGGCAGGAGAAGGAACCTCCCCAGGTCATGAGCATTGGAGCTTGCAGAGAGGGCTCTTTGAGAAGTGGGGGAGACAGGGAGTAGTCCCCCTTGCTCTCTGGCATGAAGCTACTCCTGTGTTATATGCGAACAGGCTGGGGAGTGCAAGCCCAGCCCTGAGGGACTGGCTGCCCCATGCCCTCTGCTCTGGGGGAACACAGCTCCACTAGTGCTACTCCCCATGGCAGTGTGCTGCCTGCCAGGGGAGACAGGCTGTAAAACTTCTCATTATCTATAAATCCACCCTCCCAGTACTAGTGTAATTTTGGCAGGAAGAGAGACAATGGCAATGACTGCCGTGATCAAAGCAGGGGCCAGGCCCAGAGCCCTCCGTGGGGCCAGGAGCACAGGGAGGGAATAGCATGCACCAGCCCAGTAGCTGGCAGCAAGAAGTCCCATTTGGCATCCCTGTCAGTGCTGGGTGGTGGCAGGGGGTGTCTGCTGGGGAACCAGGTCCCAGACGATACAGACCCCCTCCTTCAGCAGGGGCAAAGGGTAGCCCAGGTCAGGGCTGGTTGGTTCCAATCTGCTCAGTGAGGGCTCCTTGAGGGAGGGCAGGTGGCCACAGGAGCCTGGCCTGGTGGTGGCCAGTGCCCAGGTGGTACTGGAGGCTCAGCAGCAGACAAATGGCTGGAGCTCTAGGTAAAGATAGGCCTTAGGAGGGCGTGTTTCTGATTTCCTCACCTCTAAGTGGGTAGGTACTGAGCACTGAGGTAGAGCTGCAGGGCCCAGGTCACACAGAGCAACTGCCTCAGGTCCGTAGCATGGAGGTTGGTAGCATTGCATACTGCTGGTTTGCAGCCCCCAGGCCTGGCAGTGCCCATCGCAGACAGTGGCTCCTTCCCATTGTAGTCGTGGGTGACCCCAGCTGTGCGCTGCTGTGGGCAGGCTCACTGGCTGCACATGTCCGCACCCACCCCTTTGACACTCCTAGCACACCTGCTTGCATGGCCACACCACCTGCCTTGAGCTGCCTAGAGGAGGCAACAGCGGGCAGCAGCCTAAAATAATAATACAACTGTCCCTGCTAGCAGATCCCACTGCTGGGAGGAACCGATGTGTGCCACTCTCCTCAAGGTGCCAGCTGCTGGCTGTCAGAAATGACACTCAGCTCCTCATCCTGCTATGGGGTGGCATGGATCCAGCCTCCTCTACCTGTAGCCCAGGTGCGGCAAGGCAGGGCCAAGTCTCCAAAGAAGAGATGCAAAGGAGCTCCCCACAGTGCTCAAAGCCAGACATCTGTCCCACAGGTCTCCACTGCTCTCCTCTTGAGTATGTGATACCCCATGGCTCTCTAGCTCCCCTGAAGACGGTAGAGGTCCTGTGTCCAGCACCCACTTCTGAGAGCTGGCACTAGGAGTGACCCTGCAGTTTCTGCTTCCAAGGCTTAAAGCCTTTCCCTAGAGCCCACCAAGGGTGTGAGCATCTGGGGCAACATGGTACTTCTTCAGGGATCTGTGCTGGAGAGAGCACAGGCCCACACAGGCAGGCCTGGCATGGAAGACCCAAGCACATTCCCATTTAGTTCTGTGTTTACCTCTGTCCTTAAGGCCTGGAGTGCAATCGCTCCCAGCCTTTGTACTGTCAGGCAAGGAAAGACTGCTGTCCGTGGGGATGGGGCCAGGGAATTTGTGGGGCTCTGCATTCCTTCTTGTTCTCTTTCACTTTGCAGCGATATACAAGATGGTGAAAGGTAAATGCCCTTTTCCTGGCTCCACTGACATGCTGACTTCGTGGGAAACCCGGTAAAACCCACCCACACTTCCCTCCCCATCTCCACAGAGGCCTGAAAACAAGGCAGCCTTGCATAAATGGGGCCCAATCCTGGGCATGTTCCTGGCCTCACCCCCACTCCTGGTGCACACCTGGGACAATGGACTTCAGGCCCAGGTTCGCCCTCCCTGTGTGGCCTTCCCCTGTGGTCAGGCCCGTGTGCTATCATGGGTCTGGTTAATCCCTCTGCTCAACACTCATCAGCAGAGCCAGCATCAGACTTGCAGGACATCAGGCAGAAGCCAAACCATAGGTCCTTCCCCTGCCACCCCCCACTCCTAAGAGCAGTGACCTTACCTTGTAGTTGCCTTATCTGTGGGATGACACCTGAGCTCTCAGGCTGTCCCCTCATGGCTTAGGCACAGCCTTCCCTCAAAGCTCCCCAGGAGTATGAGCTTTTTGGAGGGCACTGCATTTCTTCAGAGACCCGGGCTGGGGAGAGCACAGGCACGCTCCCAGCATTGAGAACACACCACTGCTCTTTGCTTAACTGCAAAATAAATGCTTAACTGCAAAATAAATGCTTGGATCTGAACAAACTTAGCTACCTTGACTCCCACTTCTGATGCCAGCTGAGTGCTACCTCCAGTCAGTGTCCACTGCCTGCCAAGCAAATCTAGGAGAGAGTAAACCCCGCTGCTGGGGCCAGCTGGATGGTAGCAGAGCAAGGACAGCTTCCCCCTTGTGCAGGGCTCCTTCCACTCTAGCCATGCTGGACACAGCACGCTTTATCCTGGAACGTGCTCCCTGTACTCAAAGGACTGCTTTGTCTCCATCTGCCCCTTCCTCTCATTCATGCTGTACGTGTTCATAGCATCAGTGACTTCCCTCCCCCGGCAAAAAAAAAAAAAAAAAGAAAAGAGCAGCTCTAGTCCTCCATTTCCATTTGATGCATTTTATTTATGAAGACAAAGGCAAGGAACAAACACGTCCATTGGAAAACCATGTACATCATGAGGCTTCAATACCTTACCCTATTTACAGGAATACCTTACAGTATAAAATATATACACATACCTTGTGCTATGCTTAACACAGATGGATCTGCAGGGTCTTACAACCCCAAGAAATGAAAATTTGAGCAAGGGCTGGCCTCTATAAAAACACCTCAGGGCAAGAAAAGGCACCTGCTATTGGCAACATTTATACAGTTGAGACAGGGTGATGCGGGGAGTCAGTCTCCTGTTGCTGAGCCTGTTCTGTCTTCGGTGTGTAGGGTTGTGTGTGGGGCTACTTAAAAGGGTTTCCAGCCCACACATGAAATGCCAGGCAGCAGCAGGGTTATCCTATCACCAAGATCTCAACATCAAGCGGTGCTGTAGTGTGAGGTGGACAAATCTCCAGGTTGGAGACCAAGCTGGCCTGCAGAGCCCGCTGGAGCTCCAGGGTGGAAAACTAAAGGAAGTCACTGGCAGAACTTCAAGGAGTGGCCTGCTGGGACAGGACCTTCCCTGGGGTCAGACCTTCTCAGGATGGTTTCTCACCTTGGTACTGGCCAAGGGCCAGTGATGAAGTTCATTCCTCCACCACGCCTGGGCCTCCAAACCCAGTTTTCCCCAAGAGAGAAACAGTGGTGAGGAGCATTCAGAGAATGAAATAAATGGGCAGTAAGAGTGGATAGGGGGAAGGAGATGAGGAGATGCAGCCTGGGAGTCAGGTCACCTGTTCAAATACAGTCTGAATCTTGTGCTCTCAGGGGGTTGGTCCTGGATCACTGCCCAGCATGAGGCACGCCAGGAATGGAGGCAGCATACACAGGGGCAGGACAGCGCTTCTGCACCCGGTAAAACAAGGAGGAAAGCAGAGTCTTGGGAGATGAGCAGTGCTGCGCACATTGAAGACTTCCAAGATACCACCTTCAACATGAAGGTACTAGTTCTGCTCCCTGATGCCAAGCACTTCCCAGAGGAGTCCCCTGGCCCCTGTTCATGGCATTGCTTGATGCCAGGGTCAGAAAGCATCCACAGGGAAGGGAGGTTGCTGCTGTGCTCTGAAAACCCATGGGAGGAATCATGGGGCAGAGACCCCCAGGAGCCAAGTCAAAGGCCTTGACTCCTCCCAAAGCTAGTCAAGACCAGAAGACTGCTCCTGAGCAAGACCTTGTGCCATAATACCATGGATTGAAAGGGCAGGGCTCATGCCCTGGCTCCATTGTGCTGACTCTTGATGTAGAGCCATTGGGAGGGGATCCTTTCCCCTCAAGTGCACCTGGGAGGGATGGAGCAAGTTCCAGCTCCAGGACAGCACAACAGCCTGTGCTGAGAAAGAAGGGGGAGATGCAGTGGTCCCTGCCACCTGCTCTTCATGTAACCATCCGTGCCAGCCACAAGCAGGGCTTGGTGCAGCTCCCAGCACTCAACCACCCCATAATCAAACATGCTGCAAAACTTCAGTCTGCTGGGAGGAGACGAAGGAAGCCAACACTCTTCAATTCTGCACTTGGATGGCTTCAGATGAAAGAGCAGGTCCAGGAAGAGTGAAGTAAAGAGACTCAGAAGCAATAAGGACAGGTATGAGTTACAAGAGCAAGCAGGAGTGTGCCCCAGACCCCAAGACTCATCACCTCCCTGGGTTTCTCCAACTTGCATGCAGTTAAGGCAGACAGCAAAGTCAGGATTGGGTCCTGGGAAACTGCTCCCTGCATATCACATCACAAGACGGCTGGGAGTGGGTACAAGTCACACTTTGTTCTCTAAGTCTGCAAGGTGCAAGGCTAAAGATGCCCCTGGGCTTTGGTGCCAGCAGAGGAAATCTCATGGCTGTACGATGTCCTAGGCTTGTCACCTGCTTCCCCTAAATAGATGCAGATCTACATATAGATTGTCCCAGATCGCCCATTCTGTGAGTCTGCTGCATATGCCAACCTTTCCATTTCCTTTCTTTCCTCTGAAGGCTTGCCTTTGCTGTCAGTCATTGCCCTTTGATGAGTCTGCATGGAAACACTTATTCTGCCCTCTCCTTCCTCCCAAATGCTCATTTTTAACCTTAGGGCAACTGCATTTGTGCTCTGCTTCCCCCTCTAGTCTGGAAGCAGGATCACATCTAGCAGCTTGGAGCTGGTGTTGGAGGCAACGAGGCGAGTGGCTCCGAAAGCCACCTGCAGAGGTGCAGCATGCAGGGCTGGGGAAGTCCCATTCCTCTGAACTGGCTGTGTGGCATAAAGCTGCCTTTACTCCCTTTGCAAAGCTTCATGACACTCCTAGACCTGCTCTTTTCATGAGAGGCTTGTGAACCTTGCAGTGAGGCCCAGGTGGCAGGTCTTCAGCTGGGGTCACCTGTTCTGGCTCCATTGATGAAGCTCTGACAATTTTCACCACCTGCTCCCAGGTAAGGGAGGATATTTAGGTCCAACTGAAGGACATCAGGAGACAAGGGAACTAGCATAGAAGCTAGGAAACAGCCTCTGCTTGGGATTGACTCAACCAAGCAGGGCCATATAACACTGATTTCTTGTCTGCCTCCTTACTCCTGGTCTTAGGGGGGTGGCAGGTACAGTGCCATAGCAGGCTCTTGTTAGGACAAGGTTACCCAAAGCCAAATAGCAAATATAGTCTCTTACTGAATTTTGCCAGACAAAACACCATTCATGGGTGGCTGCAGTGACTATGGGAATGTGAAAGAAGGAGGGGGCCGAGAGGGGGAGAGGGACCATGCACTCAAGATGCAGAGTCCCACTTTCTAATACCTTGACTTCGGTTGAAACAGCCTCCTCCTGCACCATGGCAGAAGCTGCTTCTCGATTGCCAAGTCAGCACTTTCAGAAGGAGGAAGCCAGGCAGAAACTGTCTGTGAATGAGGCAGCATCATCATTGGGCCAAGAGACCTTTTGACCCCTGCCCCCACATCCCACCACACTGCCTTAGAGCACTCATCTGAGCCACTTTTAGACCGAGCCCAGGAGATGCAACATGTGACTCGGGGTCAGGATTTTCACAAGCTGTGGATGAGCTGAAGCGCTCTGCCTCAGACACTCTTAAAAGGTTTTGATTGCCAGGGAGAGCCTAGCACCCACCTTCTGAAGATCAGGAGCCCTGGAAGCGTCTCAGGTCGAGCACCCAAAGAGCTATTGCTAGTCTGCTACGTGTTGCAAGGCTAAGATTCTGCGTGAAGGGCTCATTTAAACAGGGGCTCCTCCTGCAGGGTAGAACAAGGGCTGGCTTGTCAGCTCCAAAATGTGCTGAAGTACAGTATCATAAAGGAATTAAAGCTCCCCCCCAGCCACAAGCAATGGCTCAGAAATGCATCAGCAAGACTGTGCGTTCCCAGGACAAATTCAAGTTTCAAAACCATAAACAACAACTACAAAAAAACTCAAAAAACCCAAAAAACAGCTCTGTGAGGTAGGTTAACAAAAACAACCATTTCTTTCACACGTATGTGCACGCACACACAAACATACACGCACACACAGCATTACAGTACACAATTACTTCCTGCTTTTGCTTCTCCAGCAGAGAGGGAGGAGCTGGCAGTCACTGCTGGAAATGGGGTTGGCACAGTGTATGGGAGCAGACCCTGATGGTGTGGACAGTTTAATGTAGCCATGTGGCGGACACCAGCTGCCTGGGCGTAAGCCAAGGTCCTGCACTGGCCTGCAGGAAAATGTCCCTCTTTTGAGCCACTTGGTCCTATTCATGCACTGTGACCAGCTCCCCCAGGTCTGCTGGATGAAAGCCATGAGATGTGTGGGGCCCTTAAGCCAAGAGAGAATGAGACCCATCCACCCATTGAGTACTTGGTCCTGCAGCACATCACGCATCCTCAACACAGAGTGGAGAGTGCTCAGCATGGCTGGGGATCAGGCTGCAAGGAAAATAATTGGCAATCCCAGCAGGCTGCCCCTGCAACACACAGCTGGATGCTTCCTTCCTCCTGCGATCTCCAGTGGGTTCAGGCCCACACTGAAGTCAATGGGAGACGTTTCAATGGGATCTGGTCCAGGACGTGGAGGATTAAAGGAAAACTCCACAGGACCCAAGATGCCTGTGCCTGGAGCCCTTCCCATCTGATCCCCTTTTAAAGATGGCTGCATTTGGTAAGGCAAAGGGCACGTAAAATGCTCCTCTGTCAGAGCAGCTCCGTTTGACATCCAGCTTGTGCAGGTGTAAATGATGGGATGTCAACCAGAGGGAAAATGGGGTCCAAGACACTAGACAACATCCAGGGCCCCTGCCCACCCAACACCCACCTATTACATACACGGAGCAGGAGGTTCCTGAAGTGCCCAAAGGTCAGGGCCCACCATCACATCCTCTTCTCAGACAAGGTCCCATGTATTGTTACTCTTCTCACCATTTAGAGAATCCATCTGTCCATTCCCAGCCTGTTTAATTCTGTTCCACCTGAAGACTGTAGATGTTTTTCTCTCCAATTACCACCAGCTTTGTGGGTGGAACAGAGCACAAGTGAGTAACTGCAATCCATGCTGACACCAAAATCTTCCCGGGCACCAACAGAGAACTGGAGACACTTTCTTGAGCTTGCAGTAGGAGTTGTGGGAACAAAGAGTGGTTTTGGAGACATGGATCCAAATTGATCCAACTTTTTTGTATTGAGATCTCACCAGAACCAGGATTCTGGCAAGACCTGGGAGCTTCTCATCCAAGATGCTCAGAGACTGAATGGGTATGAACAATGTGTCAAAGTGCAGAGGCAGCCTTGGTCCTGCTGATATGCAGAGGTTGAGGATACTTCTTAATTTGTCCAGCAAAGGAAGGAAGAAGCAATGTTTTTGTAGAGCTCAACAATACAAAGTCATCGTTTTCCTTCTGTGAAGATGCAGCAGTTGAATATTTTAAAGACAAAACAAATATTTTAGGAGCCCCCCCAGTGCTTAGAGTTCAGGAAGATTTCCCTGTCCTGTTCATAAGGGTTTTAAGGTAGGTCAAATCTGCAGCATGAGGCGTGCAGGTGCTCTCCTTCAAATTCCCACATAGAGGGAAGCCATGAGAAAAATATCCTACAAATTTAGAGAAAAGTATGAAGGTCCTGGCACCCCTACCAATGGAGAACATGCAGTCCATAGCTGATGGGATCACAGGAAGAAGAATCAGTGCTTCAACAACCCACAAAACATCTACAGGAATAAATCCTTAAAGCGAGCATCCAAAAACTGCTTCTTATGTGACATCTGGGGTTATGCTAGATGAGCAGAGGAAGAAAGAGCCAATCTGCTGAGACTTCCTTTGGCTCATTTCATGACTACATTGCAAGAAGGGTTCAGGCAGAGCAAAAGGGATGATACATTGAGCTGCTGAATGCAGACGTCCTTGGCGAATGCAGGTTTCAATGGCACGGGGTTGGGACTCATAGTAGGTAGCTGTTTGAAGGGGAGGAGAGACAAAAGTAGCAGAAGATACCGGTGAAGGGGATTCTGCCTCCTTGTGGGAGCATAAGTCTAAGGGACACTACATGCCTGTGATGGCTGCTGACAACAAGCTGCAAATGCCTGGGATGAACGCGAGTCCAAACATGGTGGAAGGGACAAAAAGGGGGTGAGGGGGCCTAATGGAATTTGTCCCATATGGAGCTCAAGTCCGGGGCAAACTTGACGGCTGGTGCTAAAACAACAGCACGGGTAAACAACATGCAAGTGCTATGCAACTCCTGCCCCACCCCAGCTGGATGGTAATCCCAGTGTCCTGGATAGACCCCTCCATTTGTTCAGGCCTTACCCTTCTCCAGCAGCATACCAGCCTTGCACAGTTTGCAGTCCAGAGCACTCCCCACCTACCAGCTCTGCAAAAACACCTCTCTCCTGACCATAACATTTCTTCCTCCCTATCCTTCAGGCCCTGCTCTAGTCCCAGACCTCTTGAACTGAGACTTATGTCCTGGGAGAGAGGGAATCCAAACAAATCTAAAAACCTCCAGTGAGAGAATGCAAAGAGCTGAGAGAAATCAGGTACCTAAATAACTTTACCACGTGGCTCTTCATCCTTTCACCAACACTAACACTTGTCCAAGCTACCAAGGATCCCCAACACTGAGGGTGGTTAAAAATGCTTATGAAATCCAATATAAAAACAGTAGAAATACCCTTTCCAGCAGCAGCTAGAATAGACCTTGGTTGCATCTGCTACATGGGTGCAGAAAAGAGGTGGCCAAGCTGCATGTCCAACCAGACAGCGAGGAGCACAAGATCTATCAAACTGGCTAGCTATACAATTAAGGCTCCGCTGGGCATGAGGAGACCACCAGTGAATACAGCTTCTAGTTGCACTTTTCCTTGTGCAAGAGGAGAGGTGTCAGAAAGGCATTTTTCAGGCCTGCCACCTGCTTTCCGTTTATACATGCAGCACAAGGGAAAGGCAGTGCCCAGAACGAGCTAGGAGTTTGGGTCTAGTTGTCAGGTTCAGACGTCTCTGAACACCCGGGGCCCATGGATTTCATTCAGAGACACAGAAAGGTTCTGCTGTCCAAAGATCTGCAGAGCCCTGGCACAGCATCATGGCTTGGAGGTGGTCCCTAGAGGTAGCTCCATCCACAGTAGCACTTCTATACTGGGGATGCTCCCAAACATGGCAATGAGGCAGTCCAAGACATCTCTGGGCATTGTAAAAGTCCTCTCCATGTTTTGGTACCAGCCAGCAGAACCCAGCTCTGCTGGACAATTAGGTGTGCAGGGAGATTTTTTTCAATAGCTCCAAGGGAAACTAGCCCCAAAGCTATGAATGAGCCCAGGCCCCCAAAAGGTGCAGGGGACAGCAAGGAGGATGCTGGTAAAATGATCTCATCGCACATGTAGGAAAAATCTCACTACTGCAGGCAGCGATGTGGGGGCTTATTCTGGTGCTGAATGAGCTGTGGGCAGAAGGGAGCAGACAGAAGTGATACCATCAGGATCCTTGGCTTTGCTGGTTATGAAGCAATTTCTGGCTCTAGCTCTGGTCACTGGGAATCCCTATGCATTGAGAAAGTCCAGCATGGAGGCAGGAAGGGACAGACCACCCCACACAGAGCTCCCCAATCACAGGAGCTGGTAGGGCATGAAGTACCAGACAGGATGTCTTCCGTCCCAGAAACTGCAAGAGGTCAGAACTACCAACTGGGGCCTAGACCACTCCCACACCTTGCAAACAAAGTGGCCTGATGGCCAGGGAAAAGGCTGAGACCTTTCCCCTCTCAGGATACAGGAGTCCCCGGGACTCGTCTCTTGGCAGCTCCTAGATTGTGCTGTTCAATGACCTTCTCCTGCTCCAGAGCTTCACTGTCAAGTCACTGAGGAACAAAGGTAAGAGAGAGGGCATGAAATGGGGACTGCCCAGTGGGGTCACCGGCAGCCACCCCACCAGTGCCAACACAGCATTCAACTGCAATAGAGCAGCAGGCCACAGCCCATTCCCAACCCCCAGCCCACCCTCAAGCAGTGCTGCCCCCAGAAGACTTCTGGGCTGCCATTCCCTGGCAGGTGGGAAGGAAAGCATCGGGTTGGGGAGGTCATGGGCATCAGGCATGGCCTTCACTGACTATAAGAGAGGATGACTCTCAGAGACCCTCCACTGGAGGACTTGGCAGGAGCTCGGGGCCCAGCCTGTTGCATCTCATTGGCAACAGCCATGCACTGCGGGACATGGAGAGCTGACGGACTAGCAATGACCTATGAGGAGGCATAGACTGGCTGGCCAAGCCCATAGCAGACTGGAGCCAGCTGCTGGGCTCTACTGCCCCTTGACTGAGCTGCAAGTGACCTGGAGTTGTGACCCTGCAGGGAGCCTCCAGGCTTGGTCTCTGGAGGGGGGACCCTTCCATATATGGCTGCCTGCGTGCAACCCTTCAATACTGTGGGGCAGGCAGGCAGCCTGGCTCTGAAGGGTGGGCACCAGGGGCAGAACAGAGAGTAAAACCCAGGGGAGGGAGGCTGGGATGGGCCAAAGGGGAGATTCTCTTCTTGTAAAAAAACAGGATAAAATTGGGGACACCAAAAACCAAACAAGCAATCTCGTACCGTCAAGAAGCAGCTGAAACCAGAGCGGGGAGAGAGTGCAAGAGAGGAAAGGAAAGAGAGAAGACGCGAGCGACAGAGAGAGAGAGAAAGCAAACAAGCAAAGAGTAGGAAAGAGCCAGAGAGCAGGTGGGTCAAGGCAGGCTAGTGGCACGGCCCTTGATGGCAAGGACGCGTCGTGGCAGGCAGGGGGTGAGCCCAGGCACGTAATTCCATAACTTTACCCGGCAGTCACTGCGGCACAGAGAGCGGCAGGGAGAGACAGAGAGAGAAAGGGAAGGAGAAAAGGGACATGGTCGGAAAGAGGAGATCAGAGTTTTGGTGCTGGCAAAACTGGGGGCAAGACAGGGCAGGACTGCCAGGAGATCTCTCATAAGGGCAGGGCTGCACATGGAGACTGGGTCATGGCAGGAGAGGGCCAGGCAGAGACCATGGGGGGATGCAGCAAGGCCCTGAGTGGCAGCCAGTTCCCAGCCATGGGGAAGACAGTTTGCTGCAGGAAAGGGGCAGGGCAGCAGCATCAGGCCCGACTCTTCCTGGCACGTCAGCAACAAACAGCCAGTGGCATCAGCAGGCCATGGGCAGCGCAGTTCAGCACTGAGGGCTTAGAGTGAGGGGAAGGGAGACCTCGTCATGGGAAGGGTGGACGCTGTCTGAGAGGAGATGGAGGAGCAAGGAAACCAGATGGCTGCAGCCAGCCTGACCCACCAATTACTGCCCAAAAACCCAGATCGCCAGGAACCCTGCTCTAGGACTGCTCCAGTCTCTTGCTCCTACTACACACCCAAGCCCGGGAATGTGGAGGGTCGTACTGGATGTAGAACAATTCTGGGGCAATGCTTGGGGTCAAACCTCCCTCCCCAACACCACCTGGAGCTGAGGACTCTTCCTGAGGGGACAGGGATTGGGAACAGAAACCCCAGGCATCCCAGCACTCACCTGGAGGCAGTAAATATGTGCTTCGAGTTGGTGCAGATGGCATTGATGGGGCTGTCGTGCCCCTTGATCTCCCCAACAGGTGTGAAGTTATCCACGTTCCAGACCTTCACCAGGCCTCCGCGGCAGGCACTCAGCAGCATGGGGCGGCCAGGGACGAAAGCCAGGGCACAAACCCAGTCCTTGTGTGCATTCGGGATTTGCTGTTGGGATTTCACAGGGACAAAGAGAGGATGGATCTACTCAGTGCACCCACTGCACACGGCCTGCCTTGTCCTTCTGTCATCTAACCTATGATCCAGATTTTGCAGCTGGCTCACATCTGCACAGTGGACTGACCCAAATACCCCAAATTCTAGAGAGGGTTGAACTCTGAGTCTGGAGTTCTTATGCTGGGCCCAGCTTTGAACCAAGAGGCAGAAGGCTGACTGAATCCAAGACTCTGGGCTCAGGATACCCCTCAATAGGACTATGTGAGAGCAGCTCAGCACGTGGAGAAGAATAACGCTCCCAGCAACACAGCTGAATGTGTTAGGGTTTGCCATCACAGAGGTCCCTTCCAGCAATACTTTTCTATGATCTGCAGGCTCTTTGCAGACATAATCCATTCAACCCTCCTCAGAACTCAATGAGATGTTGCGTGGGAGGGCAGTGGGACCCACCCAAGTCACAGCAACAAGCAGCTACTGAGTTCAGTATCTCCATTTTGGCAACACACGTCCCATCTGATTTTCAGAGGTGCTGAGTACTGAGGTCCCACTGACACCTATCAGCCACTCAGGTGCTCTGAACCTCTCAATATCTGCCCCCAGGGTATCTGATAGAGTGAGATCCCCAGACACTGAGGCACCCCCAAAAAAGGAGAGTCAGTGGGACAGAATGGAAATACAGGTCCCAAGCCTCCTGACTACTACTGCCCCACTCCAGCCAGCAGGTCATGCTGCCTCTCTGGGATGAGCTACAGCATAAACTCTGGAGGTCCCAACTAGGTGCCCAACAAGACATAGGTCTGCAGTACATGGGACCCTGAGATCCAACACAGACATGGGCAGGAATTCTCCACCTCAAAAGCAAATTTCTAAATGCCCAGAGCAGCTGGAACCTGAGAATAGATGGACAAATCACCCGCCAGTAAGGCACACAGCACAGGTCAGTGCACATGGGCCCAAGCATGAATAGCCTGCAGGATCCCTTGGGTAGCTCCTGTGGTGCAGCCTTACCTTGCATCTGAGCCTTGGCAACACTCCCCCGGGACTCATCTGCTTCCACCTTCTTCCTCCCCCTGCTCCCTACCACTAGCAGATAGGAGGAAGGGGTGGAGATGCCATCTACATCCACCTCACCCAAAGCCCCACCCCATGCTTCAAGACAGTGCTTTGCAAGCTTCTGGTTTAAGCCCATGTCTCTCCTGCAAGGCACTTGTCATCAGGGCCCTGCTCACTCCCCTCCATACCTGGGTGAGCTCCTGCTGCTCCAGGTCCCATTTCTTTATCCCGTTGTCTCTGGAGCCGCTGAAGAGGACGTCTCCCTGGATGGCCAGACATTCAATGCCGTCGTAGTGGGGGGGCTCAAAGTTATGAGTGGGGCCGATGTTACCCACCATGCCTTCTGCAATCTCAAACACCTGCAGGGCACAGATAGCTGTGAGAGCCTGGCTCAGTCCTGCGGAAAGAGCTCAGCCTCTCTCATACTTTCAGCCACCAGGGAGGTCAAGCTGGGAGACTGACACCAAGAGCCCCACAGATGGATGGCCAGTCAGGGACCTCTGGATCTGTAGGGAGAGGGCCATGGGTGAAAAGAGGATAGGAGGGAGTGGGCTTGTCACCCAGGGACTGCTTTGGAGCCTAGTGTGCTCAGCTGCAACTGAAAGCCCCAACATCCCCTAGCTGGGTGGGGTCCCTGTGGGGTCTCTGCTCCTAGTCAGCAGGTGTCCAGGTTCCAAAAAATGAAGTTGCCTCCTTGCTGGCATCTGAGGCAGAGAGGCCAAGAGCTGTCTGAGCAGCAAGAGGCTTATTTTACTTTTCCAATTTGCGGCAGATCAGCAAGGTGCACGAACAGGGAGACTATGCTGCCTTGTCTGGGCCAGGCACTGACAGTCCCAGGCTGGATGTCCACCAGGCCGGATGTCCACCAGGCCATCCAGCACCAGCCTCATTATATGAGTGTGAGAGACTGCAGATCTTCAGGCTTTGGGCTTTTGGGATCCCAGAAGTTCTTCAGAACAATTTTTTCATTGTTAAATTTATGCGCGTTCCAAGCCAAAATAGCCAAATCAAATTCCAAATCCACGAGGCAGTCCAGAGCCATAAGTGGCCCTACTACCAGCAAACATCCTCCACCCATACCTGGGGCTTCAGATGTTTCCAAATCCTTTGGCAGGCATCCTACATGCAGGCTTGGGGTTCAGATGCCCCCGAGTTTTACTTGCCTTTAGCCATAAGGCCCTTGAAGCAAGCAAGGGAGGTGATTCCTATTTCCATAAAGTGGGCTTAAAGTTGCTACACCTTGGTGGGTACTGAATCATGCCAGAAGAGATGATCTTCCAAGGTGCACTTTAGGAAAACTGCCTTCATGGACACAGATATATGGTATTTCCCCTGCCAGGTTCAGAACAGGCACTACGCTTGATCCAAGGCTTCAGAACAATTGCACAGGCCCTGCTAGAGCAGGCTCCCTCTGCAGAGCAAGACTCTGCAAGCAAGGACAGCTCTCTGTGGGGAGGGACAGGGCACTGTCAGATTCTGGATGATGCAGCCCACACCTCCCAAGGGGATTGGGGCATTTTTCCCAGGCCCTGGCTGGGATTTCCAGAAGAACTCAGACCTGAGTCACCAACACCTCTACCAAGTCAGGTCATGAAGTGCAACAAGCCCCTGATTCAGGAGGCAGCTGACCTTCTACAGGAGGGGTTAGTCAGTGATAATCCTGCCTGGAGCAGGGTGTGAACTAGACGATTTCCCGAGGGTTTTTCCAGCCCTACTGTTCTAGGATGCCACGAGCCTGGCACTTCCAGACACAAAAAAGGGAACACTCCCATGAGTAGCACAGCCCAGGCACAAAGGCACCTACAGCTGCTGAAGGATAAGAGGGCATGAGGGTACCTTGACATAGTGATCTTTGGATCCAGTGACGACCAAGTCATGGTTGCTTGCAGTCTGATTCACCGTGAGACACATCACGGGCCCAATGTGCCCGGTCAGCTTCCCGATAGGCTGCAATCTACAAACAACAGCACATGGCTCATCGTGGATGGTACTTGCTTGTGAAGTCTCAGCGGGTCCCTAGGCCTCCTTTTCTCCCTGACATAGCCACAGGAGACTGCCATCTCAGAAGCCAGGGTCCTGAGCAGGAGGACTCCCTCAGTCTAGCAAGTCCCTTGAGAGAAGCAGAAAGCCTCGGCCTGGCCAGAGCCTGTAGCAGCAGGAGCTGGGCTCAAGCAAGACTCGGAGGGGCTCAGTGAGCTGCCTTCCATTGAAGGGTGCCAATTATAAGGCACAGGACGATGCAGAGCAATGTACACCTGCGCTTTTTCCGTGGCACTGACTGGAGATCTAAGCCAATCCTCCCTGGGGCCAGTCACAAATCCCCAACATGCGCAGGATAAAGCTACTCCAAGTGCTTGCTTGGGCTACTGCAGCAGCTCCCTTGGTGCCAGTCACAGCTGCTAGCTCCCTTAGGCTAGGGCCTGCCTGCAGCATGAGCGCACGCTCCAGCTCTCTCCTTCCTCTTGGCTCTAGGGCCCCTCTATACACATGACCCCAGCATTCAAGTCCCCCAGGGGTGTTACACCCCTTGTATGCATCCAAACTCCAGCCCAGGCCTGACCTGCTCAGCTCCCAAATGCGGACAGAGTTGCCGGTGGCTGCATAGAGCATGGTGCCGGTGGGGTTGAGCGCGATCTGGTTGATTTGGTGTTCCCCCTGTACGCTGGTGATGGTACGAGTGGTGGTACCGGCGCAGGCATCTCCAGAGATCACCTGGCCCGAAGATCTATGGTGCAGAGGAATAGACATGTGAGCACAAGAGCAGGGGCTTTCATGGGGCAGGGCTGGGAAGGGATGTACTCTGCCCTGGATTGGAAATCAGCTCCACTGTGCCCCTAGGAGACAGCTGAAAGCAGCCCCTGGTCCCAGCTTGGCCATCACTTTCCGATAGCATCTTACAGAGTGGTGCCACCAGGGCCTGCCCCCCTCCCTGGACATTGGCCTCCTCACTGAGGTAATGAGGAAGCCAGTCTTCAGCTCCACACTGCCCTCAAAAGACCTGCAGCATTGTCACAGCAAGGGAAAACACCTGCCACCAAGGGGATGAAGTGATGCTCCTCCTGCTCCTGTGTTGGAAATGATTCCCAGCCCAAGGAATTTCACACTGGCCTAGGTGGGGGCATGAAGAGGATAAGGGGGTGATGGGAGGGCTGGGAAGTTGATGTCTGGCTGGGAATGGGACAGAACTGCCAGGAGGAAGCCAGGATGAAGCCTGCAGAAGAACTACTGGGTCAACACCTGGTTGAAGCCATACGGACGAACTGCACAGCGCACCCGAGACTAGAACAGCAAATGTTGCGAGCTGAGGCTCTGGGAGCTGACCCATGGCAAACTGTCCCCATGTTCCCAGACTCAGCCCTGCAAGCCCCCAGGGGTTGGCAACCTGACCTGTGCCATAGCTAAGAAAGCTACCAGGGAAAAGCATCAAGCACAGCAGGGACCTGGATGCCAGATACGTACGTGAGGGTGCGGATGCACTTGGCAGAGTCCCGGATGTCCCACACCTTGATGTAAGAGGTGGACACTGTGAACACCAGCCCCGTGTGGCTGCAGTACTTGATGGACACCACGTTGTTGGGGTGGCCCTTCAGGGAGGCGATTTCCTGGCCTGTCACCAGGTTCCACATTTTGCAGCTCCGGTCTGAGGGAGGAGACATGGACTCTGGAGAAAACTGCCAGGTACAGCTACCTAGGAGACCCCCCTCAAGAGAAAAGGTCCTGAGCCATCTTTCAGTAAAGGAACCCCTGATCCAGCAAATTCCTTCCGCCCGGAAGCCTGCCCCTCCACCTCTCAAGGACAGCTTTAGGGGCAAGGACCATCTAGCCCCAGACTCTCTGTCCCAGTTAACTGGAGGAAGGACAGTTCATGCCCCCTGCAACGTGGGCATCTCAATACCAGGGACTGGGCTGCAGCCCAGCAACTCATTTTACAGCCACCTCCAAGCAGCTTTTCAAGAACAGTGACACTGGTTACCCAATGGCTGATGCAGCACCATTGCCCTCTCCTGGGCTGACTGAAAACTGTCTCCTTATGAATTTGGGGTTTTGTAGCCTTGAGCTCAGCTGGCAGGGACTTGGGGCCTTAAAGCAGGATGCCAATCCTCCCCAGGTGGTCATAAGGGTGTGGGGACTCAGTCATTCTCCAGCCAGCACAGGCATCTCTACAGCTCAGCACCCCCCACCCACCCTCACCAGGGCACGCACCTTTGGATCCAGTGAAGAGCAGCTCATCAGTGGCATCCAGGCAGAGAACAGGCTTGGTGTGTCCCTCTGCCATGGAGACGCACTGCAGTGGGGCTGTCCGGGCACTCTTGGCACCACCCACTGGATTAATGATGCCCCTTCCAAGAAAGAGAGAGAAAACACATCAGCAATGGGGGTTCCCACCTACACTCCCCTGGGAGCAAGTTGCCTCTTGTATGAGAAGGCATCAAACCACAGGCTTTACTCAGGGTCTGGGCTTGCAGCAGAGTTTCCTGGTGATAGAGGGGCTGCAAGCCTCCCTGAGCAGATAGGCGCACAGAGTATCAGCCTGTGGGTAGACTGTGCTGTGTCCCTGAGGCCCCCGGCGCTGGGAGCTTGGAGGCTGATGAAGACCCTGCCTTTGGCTGGGCCTGTGCTGCAGGAAGATTTCTGTGGGTGTGCAAAGCCTTGTGAAAGTTATCCACTCAATAGGATCCCCTCTGCCCCAGGTAGGCAAGGGCCCAAACCAAAGCTGAGGCTTCTGCAGGCTCTGCCCTTAGCACCACTCCCTTCCATGAAGGACAGGCAGCCCCTGGGCTCGAGCCACTGCCCCACTACCTGGCTGTCCCCATCCAGTTGTGGGCACTTGGAGCAAGGGCACCCCCTTGTGGCCAGTGTGGGGATGTGGCATCCTTTAGTGAGCTTCTGTCCTCCAGGGACACGGGCAACTCTGCCTGCCCAGGGTGACAGACAGGGTCACCAGGTGGGATCAGGGGTGGCTGAGACCCTCAGGAGCCCAAGCTGTCTGAGCCCCTTTCAGAATCCCCCTCCCAGGCCTCTGGACCATCCTGTTCAGGCACAGCCCATCTCGCACCCGGTGGAAGGCTTCCCCCTCCCACTACACCTGTACAAGGGGCGTCAGGGTGACAAGCACAGATAGCCCCCATCCATGAGGTGGTGTGACCTGACTGCCCTCCCAAACCTAGTGCAGCAGGCAAGCAGAACACATGCTACAGACCTTCCCTGGAAGGAGACAAGTGGCTTGCAGAGCCCACCATGCACAGCTCAGGGGCTCTTCTGGATGGGACATGCCTACAATCCTGGTGCTCCTCCCAGCGTGACAAAGGGCTGCTCTTCTGAGAGGACAAGCACCTCAGCCTTCAGCGGAGGGCAGCGGTGGGCAGAGCACTCAGGGTCTCAGACAGTTCATCCCAGCTCAGTTTCACCCAGGCAGGTCCCAAAGGATGTGCCAGGAACTCAGCTAACTGGGGCAGTGCCAGGTCCCAGGAACAGCTAGTCAGGTTATCAGGGTCATTCAAAGGGAGGTTTCAGAGCCCAAGAGTGGGGACCCACAGCCTTGTGGGCAAGGTGGGAGCACAGCAGAGCTCCCCACTGGAAAAGCCCATTAGCACCATCACATCTAGAGGCTGGACAGCTCCAGTACCTCATAGCACTGCCCCTGCCTCACAGTGTGGTGGAGAAGGAGGGCATTTGTGTCAGACTCACAGGGGCTCTCATCAACACCCAAGAGTCAGTGGAGGAGACTCTCCCACCGGGCTGGGTCCCTTCCACTGCTCTAATGATGTGCATGGGCCTCGGAGCTGAGTTGCACAACTAGGCCACTGCCAGTACAAACCCTCACCCTTGGTGTCACAGCCACAGCACACACTGCAGTGGGGGAGGTTCTGGGTGGGCACAGCTCACAAGCAGCCTCTTTGGGCGATGCTGTCATTTAGAGCAACCACTGAGGCTTCTACAAATGACATGGGAGGCTGCACTTGTCCTTGAAACCTCCAAGAATTACCCTTCCCACCACGGCAGAGTCTTGCGTTCCAAAAGGCTGGAGCTTTGGGAAATGCACCCTTGCTTTGTGCATCAGTTTCTCCCTCTGAAAGGGGGACGACAACCCTGTGAGCATCGAGAAGTTGACACTGTGTTTGCTGAGTGCCGAGAGGTGTTTGGATGGAAGATGGTAGAAGAGGACAAAGCATGACTGCCTGGTTCTTTCCAGGGTGGCACAGATGCTAGCAGCTGGACTGCCTTGGGACTTGGAGTACCCTAGACCAAGAGTCCAGCCCCAAGCATCAGAACCAACAAGCCCGCGCACTAAAGGCAGAAGAGAACATGCAGCCACACCAGGCCAGCCAAAGACCCAGACACTACCAGGTAAAAACTCACCGCTGTATTTCCTAAGGACAGATCAGAACTAAATGCACTGGAAACTGGAAGCAGAGAGGGGCATCTGCAACTCAACAAAGCATGCAGGGCCAGCCAGGAAAGCAAGGAGAAGGGAAAAGGGCCATGCACTAAGCGAAAGCCGCACCAGGAGAGAGTCCCATCAGCTGGGCAAAGTGGCACCACACAGATTTGGCAGGCAGGGGAGGGAGAGTTGGGAGGGTGGGGGGTGGG
>NW_005843036.1:175337-205951 GCF_000455745.1 Alligator sinensis
TGTCAGCGGAAAGATTTGGCAGGGAGGGTAGGGAGAGTGGGGAGGGTGGGGGGTGGGAGAGAATGGGATGGGGGGAAAAGAGAGAGAGGGAGAGAGAAAGAAAGAAAAAGAGAGAGGAGACAATTTTAATAAATTGAAAGTTGTATCTACCTCAGCACCTCCGAGACAGAGGAATCGCTGTCATCAGACCTAGGGGCAGAAAATTAGCAGGATTATGGGAGAGAAAATCCCAGACAAGAAAGGCAGCAGCGGAGTCAGAGTGGAGGGTTGTTATTGCATCTCAGCAGGTGGGGCAGCGCGAGACAGGAGCATACATAGAAACCAGGGAAGAGAGGGCAGAGGAGTAGGAGGGAACATGTGGATCGGGCAAGAGACCTCTCAGTCTGCAGGGTGAGGTGAGGGTAACTCTGCTGGACTCACGCAGAGCCCAAGGACCATCCTGAGCATCTTGTGTGACCTGCACAGAGCAGGCCGGAGAATCACCCCCGGCACCCTGTGCCTTGAGCCCACAGCTGGGGATGGACGAGTCTTTCTAAGATCCCTCCATGCTGTTCATTATCCAAGACAAACCGCTCTATTGAAAGGCAGCCCCCCCACCCGCCAAGCCCCATGTTCTGCACCCATGAGTGTAGGAAAAGCCAGAGAGTAATTCACTCCCCCAAGAAGCACTGAGGACAGTGGTGTCCCTGACCTACATACACCATCACCACCACCTGGAGAGCCTACCAGTGCCCCAAGTGCACCAGCTTCAGGCCAGCAACACTGTTTGGAGCTCTTCAGGGAGATATAAGGCAACTGCTGTCAGAGCCCTGGGTGCCCTGCACCATTGCTCTGCTGCTCCCTTGGAGCTGGGTTGAGGATCTGGCCTATGAATTTTCAGGCCGTCTCAAGGTAGCTTGTTATTCTGTGGAAACCGCACAGACACGGAGAGCAGCTCCACCCACCTCCCCAACACAGCCCACCAGGAGTCAACCCTGCCTGGCACCCCTCACCCACCAGGTGCCAGGAATCAGGGGCCTGACCCAACCACTCTTGCAATCAGTGGGAGCCCTTCTGAGGAGCCCCGCGGTGGCTGAAGCAGGCTCAAAGGGGCTGGATTTGACAGGCTTTCAAGGTGCATACCACAGCTGGTGCCCCCAGCATCTGGGAAACGGCCTCCGTGTTGCGTAGAGATCATGTCGAGACCCCTCTCCATTCCTAGCATAGGAGGCTACACACATCCACAGGGAGGGGATTGTGGATATGGCTGTGAACTGGTGCCGGCTTCCTCTATATCCCCTTTATAGATTAAGGCAATCCCATGTGGTGAAATTCCACCCTGGGCAGGGACCCAGCACAGCAGCCACCGACACGAGGGGCTCCCAGAATCGGGAGCAAGATCTGATACTGCTGGAGCTA
Source organism: Alligator sinensis (assembly GCF_000455745.1). Classification (NCBI taxonomy): domain Eukaryota; kingdom Metazoa; phylum Chordata; order Crocodylia; family Alligatoridae; genus Alligator; species Alligator sinensis. The sequence continues at coordinate 176,736 of NW_005843036.1, forward strand.
AAGACCTCCAGCTCCCTAGTCAGGCTATAACTAATCCTATGGCCTGTGAAGGGGCACCGAGGGGACCCATGACACACTCACCATAGGGTTACATGTGCACAAGGCCCAGGCACATGTGAACACTGTGCTAAGATGTCCAACAGCACTACAACACGGCCCAAGTAATGCCAAAGCCCAGCAGGTCACTGCTTCTGGATCCCCAAACATGAGCTTTTTTTCTCCTGCCTGAGCTCAGGCTCCAGGCTCATTAGCCCTTGCCGGTGCTGCCAAGGAGCCGACGTGAGGTCACTAGGCAGGGCTGAGTGATCCCGGTATCCATGGAAATACCCACAGCCCTGGTGCCACCCAGGGGGGCTGTGACCCTGCATGGGAGATTAATGCAGCAGCTTGCCAGCTCACCCACTTCACCTACATTGCTTCAAAAGCCTGAGGCCAAATTGCATGCATTTGTGACTTGATGGGTCTCCAGTCAAGCCCTTGCAGGTGGCCATTTCTGATGCGGGGTCCCTGCTGTGACTAGCGACACTGGAGGGGGTGTTGGCTGCTAGGATCCTTGCTGGACCACTGTAGTTAGAGGATAGTGAAGCAGAGTCCAGCCTGGCTCCCACATCAGCTCTACCATCAGGGAAGGCCCAACAGCAGGTGTGGAGGGTGTCAGGGCAGCAAGAGCCCAGCTGGGAGTCCATGGTTTTGGGATCATTCCTGGTACTAGGTGCTGGACTACAGAGCCCTTGTCATTTGCTGCCTTGGCACTGAACGCCCCAGAGCCCTCCCACCCCACAAGGGCCTTACTTGTCCAGCGCAGACCCCTGGCTCTGGCTGCTCGTGAGGCGGGAGAAGACATTGCGGTCATTTCGTGGCCTGGTGGGAGGGGATGAGGGAGGAGTGAAGCCAACATCCGAAGTCCTGAGTCATGTTGAGAGAGACACCACAATTAGACACCTGCCTGAAGGAAATGTCCTATCCCCCAATTCATTCCCTGCCAACACATCGGCCACCCCCACCTCCAGTCCCCCACGTACAGCATGCAGACCCTTGCTAGGCAGCCATCAGTGCAGCCCATTCACTCCCCCAGCACCCCAATGCTGGCCTGCCACCTCCACTCCTCTCCTCCTCTTCAGCCCTAGCTCCCTCCAGGGTTTACCTGACAGGCTGTCCACGGTCATAGGATTTCCTCCTCGTCAGAGGTGAGGTGTCAGAGCCGCGGGACTGCCTTGGGCTGGACAGAGTGACAACAGGTCAGCAAGCCCCTCGTGTTGGCAGAATGAGAATCAGCCCCTGCCCCTCACCCATCCCAACAGGGGTCAGCTCAGAGGACCCTGCTAAGCACCAGAGAGGACACATCTAGGTATAGGCAGGAGGTTCAAGTCCCACTAGCACCATAAGCATGGATCCAGGGAGCCACAACATTGCCCGGCCTTGCACGAATCTGATGAAACTCTGCTAACAGAGGAGGCAAATCACAGGGCCTTGGACACAGAATGTCCCATTATCCTGCAGAGGTTGTTTATAGGGGATCCCAGTTCTTCCCTCTCTTCTCTGGTCCCCACCCCTGCTAGTAGCCAGCACCTATTTGCTATCCATCCAAGATAGCGATGTAGGCGTTCTGAGGTCATGTGGGCTGGAAGCACTTGCCTCGCATGCTGCCTGCAGGGTGAGGGCTGAGGTACTGAGACACATTCGTGTTCAGCTCCTCAAGACCCCATGGGCATTTGGGGCCTAGGCTGCCCAGGACTTACAAGGTGCTCCCACGGGTGGGCAGGCTGATGGTGCGGGACACCTTCTCTTTGTAGTAGGGATGCTGGATGGAGAAGCCAATCCCATCCTCCTTAATCTCCATGAGGGATGCCAAGGACTTGGTGATGTTCTTGGTGGAGATGTCCAGTGTGGGCCCCAGGCACTCAGCTGACACAGCCTTCATCTGTCCCGAGAGCTTGGGTTCCCCCTAGAGCAAGGTACAGAGAGGAGAGGGTTGAGGGATTCACTGCTCTGTGGGGATGAACTTGTTATGCATTCAGTGGTACATTGTATTTGCTATTTCAGGAGTTTGAGATACCAAGGCCCTTTCACTATGTGCCTCCAGCAGCCTCTTCTGCTGCTGGATGCCAAGCCTAAGCCTGTCTGAGGTAGCGATACAGCCAGGTGCTCATTGCCTGCATTTGCTTTTCACAGGCTTGCTAGTGAGGATAACAATGACCCTCAGTGTCAGGTTGTTCTCTGAGGTCCTGCAGGCACAGTGACACCCCCCCCCCCCCCCCCCCCACACCCCCCCGCCCTGGAGGAGTGTGCTCTGCACACCCTGGGCACTGCACACACTTCCCTTGGCATTCAGATCTGCAAGAAGCACAGATGTACAGTTCACAGAAACCCTGGCACAAACAGCCCAGCAACAGGGCACCAAAGCTCTTCAATGGACTCCAGTGCCCCAGGGAGCCCAATGAACATGAGGTCCAGCCGCTGGCTTGTCCCTAGCAAGCCAGATCTGCTGCTGTTAAAGTGCTGGCACCATCCCTCTTGGGTGTTCAGTCTAGGGTTTTCTCCACCAGTGCAAAGTCTTAGACCCCACAGTGGGGTCACCATCCCACCCAGCTGCAAAGCATAAGAAGGGAGGAGGTCTGATGGACCAAGCCCTGGCTTTGACCTGGCTCTTTTACCCCCATGACAGGGCTTTGTTCAGCTGCACAGCAACATGTGCTGTCTGGGATGTGAACTCACCTTAAACTTGAAGTCATCCTGGCTGGCTGAGCCCTTCATGGAGAAAGACTGGGAGAAGCTGTAGTGAACACAGAAGGTTAACAGTCAGCCCTCTGAATTTGTCTCCAGGGACGCAGACTGAAGGAAGAAGCTCCCTCACAACTCAACGACTGAGTCCCCACCTGGCGAAGGTTTCTCTTCCCTTCCCCAAACTCCTCCCCAGGATAAAGCCCAAGATTCCCCCCTTCCCCTGCAGTGGGGAGACCTCTCCACTCCCACCCAATGTAGTCACTTCCCAGCTCCTTCTTGCCCTTGCCCCTTTCTGGCCCTGACCCTGACTGAAGCAGCCTGAATGGGGATTCCCTCCAGCAGCCCCAAACCACACCATTGTCCTCCTGCTACCCCACCTCATAGGGCTGAGCAACCTTTCTCCCCAGATTCCCTGCCCCGACCCCATTAGAGGCATTCTGGGCTTTGGTGGGGAGCAAATGTGGGGCACACCCCAGCCTCTCTGGATGTACTCACCTCCCCTCTGAGGCCAGGCTGAACTCCGAGATCTCCTCATCTGTGCTGGCATAGCCATTCTCTATGCAAGGAACAGGTACTGTCAGTGGTGCGGTGGGAAGGTGGCACCCCTCCAAGACTGATCCAACCAGCACCAGGCAGCAGGAGGGCTCAGATTAGCAAATGGGCTTTTAGGAGGTGACAATGTCCCCTCCTGAGAATCCCAGACACTACAGTAATTGTTCTGCTGACTCCTGTGCCCCCTCATTGCTGGACAGGAGTCCCCTGCCTGTGCTTCTACAGCAAGGTGGCCGACTACTGCAGTCCAGGGGATGTTGGAACAATCCCTGAACCTACAAGGGGTCTAACTAATTCAACATCCCACAAGAGGGTGGGAACTCCCTGGCAAACACCACTTTCAGAGGCTAGGAAGTACACACTTCTGCCAACCCCAGGCAGAGCTGCTGCCCCAACCAGTGCTCCCTGTCCATGGCCAGGCATTCCTAGGTGCCTCAGGAGCTCCCAGGAGGGAAAGGCCCTATGTCTGCTCCATAAGCAATGCACCCACCTTGCTGCACATTGTGGATGAGCGCCTGCAGCTCAGGATGAGACTCTGCCTTCTCCCGCAAGGCGTCCAGGATCACGTGGTTCTGAGAGGAGCTGGTCACGTCCGTCTGCCTCAGGCGCCCCTCCAGCAGGCGGATCTGGGCTTCTTTCTGAGCCACCTGCAGCCCCTGTGTGGACGGAGCAGACAGGTAAACCTCAGCCTTGCACGCAGAAGGGCCTTGCAGTTGGGGCAAGGAATCAGGATTCTTGGGCTCAACTAATTCCACCCCTCAGCTAATGTAGACCTTGCACTCGGGTTTTGTTCAGTTGCTTCTTATAACCCATGTACCATACCACTGTGACAACATTCATATGACAGGCTCTGTCACCTCTGTGCCAACAGAGCAGGATCCTTTGCCAGTCTAGGTCAGTGGTGCTCAACATTTTTCCCCAGCAGGCCAGGTGAGCAATGCCTAGTTCATCCACAGCCTGGATCCAGCCCCAACCCAGTCCCATGTGGGGAAAGGGAGTGTGACCCAGCCCAGCCCCAAGGGTGGGGAGAGGATTAGGAGGCTTGGCCTGGCTCTGACCTGCCATGCAGGGCTTGGGGTTTGTGAATTTGGCAGGGGAGCCGGTGGCCACATTAATAGCCACCACTCCCATGCCGCCAAATTTCCATACCTGTTGGAAGCCCTGACTTCCAGCTACTATGGCTCTGTGGGTCACATCTGGCCCATGGGCTGAGCACCCCTGATCCAGATCAATGCACAAGGACATCACCCTGTCACAAAGCTCCAAACCCTGAGCCACCACCATCACAAATCCAGATTTCAGGCCCGGACTTAGCCTGTCACTACTGAGATAAGAACCCATGGGAGGCTTCCTGATATCATCTGCTCTGCCACTTCCACAGTCCCTAGCAGCACCCTTGCTGCATCCACAGGTCTCAATCCTCACCTTATCAATCGAGGCCTTGAGGAAGTTGTCCAGCAGGAGACGTGCCTCAGCCAAGGAGCAGGAGCTGATCACCACCGAAGTGTCGATAGAGTCCAGCTCTTCCTGCAAATCAGAAGACCCCCCAACAAGGAAGGGAATTAGAAAGCTGAAGTCATCCAATGGTCAAGATCCTGAAAGGCAGAGCTGAGGAATGGTGGCATGACCAGCACCCCGCACATGGACACACACAGGCATGAGGGCATATGTTCTCTACACAGCTACCATACAAGTAGTGTGTCAAAGCTGAGTGTGTCAAAATGCCAGCCACCAGTAATCTCACTTAAACCCTCATCTAACCATTGTCCACACAGATCTCTGCCCAACCCCAACCAGAAAGGAGGTGCTCTCTGTGCACATACAGGACCCAGCCTGGCTCATAGTCTTGGCTCAAACTGGATGAAGCTTTCTAGACTGGTATTCAAGCAGATTTATGCTCCCAGAGCACTTACTTTTCCCTATCATCTATAAAGCACTACACTCACACAAGCCACCACCATCACAAAACCAGATTTCAGGCCTGGACATGGCTAATGATGCTGAAGCCCTTCCATTTATAAACCTACAAATAACATGCAACTCAGGTCTCATTGTGCCCCGAGTCTGTTGGGCTCTCACTTATAACAACATCCCAACTGTGGACTGAACCATACACCTCCAGCACCAAGAAAAAGACCTTCTACTGCTTGGTTTACAGGGCTAAGTCACTGACTAGAAGAAGCATCTACTGACCAGTCTATTAACGAGAGTCTAATCGATCTACTGACGGGAACTAGCCACTAGAGGGAGAGCAAAGAGCTGTATTTGGCTCCTTGGAGTTGTCTCCCAGCCCCGAAGACTCACAGTTTGCCCGCAATCTTCCTTCAAAGAATTTATTTTATGAAAAATTGTTTTGACAAAAGACCTCCAAAATTTGCCCTTAAAAGTCTTTCAGAAGAAAGTTTTAGATTTCTGAAAAGTGAGAAGCCTGAAAAATGTTAAGTTACTAAAAACTTTAGAAAAAACAAGAAACCTATAGTTTCCTACTGGGGGAAAAAAAGCTGTATTTTATTCATGGGGAAAAAAGCTGTATTTTATTCATGGGATATAGAAAAAAAAGGGTGGAAGTTTCCCCTGAAACAGCCCTCGATATTTTTAACTAATGTCTTGTACTAGACCTAGGCTCAGTTCAGAACACAAGACCATCCCCAAAGGCCTTGGCTTCAAACTGAGCTATACAAGATCAAGGGGGTCGTTGAGCTTGGGCTAAGTCATTTCACCTGGGAGGTTGTGTTGCTAAAGCCCGTGCTTTAACTATGTTTGAGCTCCAATAGGAGCCCAGCTTAGTGAGAAGGTGCTCTTTGTACACATACAGGACCCAGCCTGGAGAGGCCAGACCATAGCCATGCTTATCCCACAGTTCCTCTTGTGTTCTCTGATCTGCACACCAGTGCGAAGTGAGTCCCAGCAAGGATACTGGGCCTGAAGACTGGCAAGGGAGGTTGGGTGTGTGGCAGAATAGGGGAGTCAGCAGTTCCTTCCACAAACAAAACAGTCCAGGCCAGGATTGAAGAGGACTGTGAATGATGATGATGACGACGACATTTAGGTGTCTCCTAGATCCTGGTCTGCAGAGAGCTATTGACTCCAATTCCCATCACAATGTAGCTGATTCATGGTCCCAGATGCCCCCAGACCATTTCCACCACATTCTTTGGCCTGACTCATGGGCTAGGGCAGCCTATTGCACCAACATCTGCAGTGCTCATGAGCACGCCAAACAGAGCATTCACAGACCATGTTACTGGACAACCACAGTGAGCAACGGACCTGCAATGATGGAAAATACTGTCCCTTCTCATTAAGTCTGCATAGGAAAGGGGTATGATCTAGCAATTTTTAGCAGAGAACTAGGATTCCTGGGTCCTTTCCTCAGCTCTGCTTGTGAGTGTGTGACCCTGGCAGATCTTTTCAATTCTGCTCAGTTCCCCTGTCCATGGTAATGCTGCCTTGGGCCTCTTCATACAGGACCCTTCCCCTGCTCCCACCCCACCAGAAGTCTCCATTCTTCTCCCCCCACCACCTTGGTCTCCTCGATCTGCATGATAGTGGCCTGGCAGTCAGAGATGCTGTCGTTGATGTAGTCTATGTTGGCTGTCAGTGCCTCAATCTCCTCATTCAGCTCCTGCAGGCCCTTCTGCTCCTCAGGGCTCTCGGCCTGCAGCTTCTCCCTCTTCCCCAGCAGTGCCTCTTGCAACAGGGACAGTTCCTCCCGTTTCTGCAGGGCAGAGGGATGGAAAGGAACCAAGTTCATCCAGCACCACCTAGGCATTATCAACATGCCCAGCACCCCTTTGTCCTGCCCATGCTCCAGCCATCCCAACCTTGGCAGCCCTCCAGGCAGCCCAGTGTTCCCAGAAGAACCAGCCCCTTGGTCTCACCTTGATCAGGCGCTCCATGTCTGCCTCCAGGTTGACGATGGTCATCCTCTGCATGACAATGTCAAAGATACGCCGCTCCAATGACTGCCACTTGAGCCGAGCCGCCTTGTTGAAGGTCTGGCTCATTCCCTTCTTTGGGAACTTCTTCCTGCATGGGAAGGATAAGCGGTCAGGGCACTCCAGCTGCTGCAATCTTCCTGCATAACCACTCTGGCCAGGTGCAAGAGCAGTTCTTGCCTCTGCCTAAAAGGGGCTTGCAGACAGACAGAGCCTGCACTCCAAGTCCTCAGACACTTTGGAGGTTGTGCAGAAATGGGGGGTTCCCCTGGAGGCACCCACCTGCTTTTTGACAGACTATTGCCAAGATGCCTGGTCTTTTCTTGCCTGTCCACTCCTTCAGGGTGATTCAGTTTTAAAGCCACACTACCCAATCTTTATAGCCTGCTTTTCAGGCAGTGTCCAACATGTCTGCATGTGTTCCAAGGTGTCTTAGGTAAGGGAGCTACACAGCAGCAGGAGAGACCAGAAAGCAAGGACACTAGCTTGGAAGCCTATTGTTACTCTGCTGCCAAGAATGGCAGGGCAGATTGATAGTGGTCAGGACAGAGCCAAGCCCAAAGCAGGGGAAACAGGGGGCCACAGAGTGGGATGGAAAGTCCCCTGCAGTTGCAGAAGGGAGCCCAAAGTCAGGAAAGCAGGAGTGGTGGAAGGCCAGGTTGAGACATTCACATGCCAAATCTAGAGTGTCCTGCAACTGAACAAGTGACAAACCCATCCCCACGTGTAGCCTGGCCTGGAAATCTGCTCCACTCCAAACCCCAGGAACTTGGGGCCCAGCCCAAAGGCCAACCAGGGGCACAGGGCTGTGCAAGTCCTCCTCAGTGGGTGGCATGGGCTGGGAAGAGCCAGCCTGTTCCCAGCCTCACCTGACAGGCCGGGCGCCGTTCAGGGAGGGTGAAGGGTCTCCCAGGAAGTTGTTGATTTTCCGGTTCCATTGGCGCACAATGCTGGAGACAGAGCGTGACCCGGACTCCGGTTCCGATGAAGTGGTGCTGGCAGAAACCTCTACCCCTGAGTCCATCACCGCCAGCTTATGACCTGTCCTACCAGCAACACGGTCCGACATAGGTTTGGCCAGGCGACGCAGGGCTGAGACCTAGGCAAGAGCAGCCCCTAAATGACAGGCTCAGACACATGATCCTCCCTCAGAAGCTCAGGGGATGTCACCTCCAAGCCACCAACTGGCCAGGCCTCCAGCCCCAGCTGGGTCTCCAACTTCCTGAGCCACAGAGTGCCCACTAGCTCCTGTCTCAACTAAATGAGCATCGGGGCTGTGGTCTTCAAGGCAGCACACCTTTAAACAGACCCCAAGCTATCCGGGGAAGGGAGGAGGCCCAGTGTCCTTAGGTGGCACTTTCCTGAATGCATCAGGATCAGCTGGGGAAATTAATGGGATCCAGACACTGAAGGCACTGAAGATGGGATCAGAGAGTCATCTTGTGAGCAAGGCCACATGGCAGGCACTGGAGTCAGCTCGGTGGCAGGGGAAGTGACCAACTCTGCTCCGGGATGCAGTGGAAAGCAATGGGTCAGAGCAGAGTAGGGGCCCTGTCCCAGAAAGGGGAAGCAGCAGAGACAGAAGATCTGGGCAGGAGACACATTGCCCATATTCTGTCCTCTCCTGCCCGGTTTTCCACAGCCACAAAAATCACCTTACTCCTTGGGAAATACACACACACAAGGCCAAGTATCTCATTACAGGCTTGGCTTTACCTAAGTATCAGTCACTGGGACAGGGCCTCAGTGGAAGCAGACAGCGCTGCTCTGCTCTGTCTGCAGATAGTCTGGCAAGGGGGTCTGGCACAATGGCACAGTCCAGGGTGCCCACCCCATCAAGGCAGCAAGCAGCTCTCCTCTGCAGCTCAGGGCCGCCACTCACCTCCTGAGTCTTCCTTCTCAGCACAATTTCCTGCTGGCGTTTCTGGGACTCCAGAGCCCGAATCTGAAACTACAAAGACAAAGCACATCCCTAGCAGAGCCCTGATTGAGAGCAAAAAGCTAAGCTGGTCCCTGGGTGTTGGGGTCTCTGCTCTGCTATAGCGCTCGTGCCTTCAGATCAGCTCATCTCCTGGCTCAGTCCTGTCCTGCTGGTCCACAGGGGCTCCCCTGTAGGTCAGCCCAGCCCTACAGGTGCTCTCCTGCTGCTCACCCTGGCTGGGAGCTGCTTCTCAGCTTTGCTCTGCCGAGATACAAGGGCTGAGAACATGCATCAGAACAGGCTCATTCATAACTCTTCCCTCCCATCCAGCCCAGAGAAGCCTGGCTTGGGGCATCACTGCAGGGAAGGCTTGAGCACAAGACACCTTAAAAAACCCAGCCTCACCGCTCTCTTGCTGCCCCTGGGTCGGACGCATCTCCCACTTGGATGCATTCCTCTGAGCTCCAGTCCTAGCCCAGCAGCTCAGCCAGCTCCCACCCTGGGTACTGCCCTACTTGTAAGTCACTGGAGGACTTGGGGCACTTACCTCCTGCCTGCGCTGCTCCTTCTTTAGCTGGGCAATCTCCCTGTTCCTCTTGGTCTCTGCCAGCCGCCTCCGCTGCTGCTCCTCCCGCATCTGCTTCATCAGTGCCACCTGTGGGGGGAAGGGCAGTTGTGCCATGGCACTCACTGTGCCAGGTCCAAGAGGAGGTCCCTACCCACAATTCCTAAGGGTAGTAGTGTAACAAATGGGTGGGCAAACTGGGCACATGCTCCAGGCACTGCATATGGGGAGAGGAGCCAGAAGGACAGGAAAAGAAAGAGGGAAGGGACACCTCATCCTCTCATCCCCTGCTCCAGCTTCAGGAAGCAGTGGCACAGGCAATGTGCATGTTATGGGAATCATAGTGTTACAGAGAGGCAGTGGAGTTTAATCATAGAGAAGGCTGAAAGGAACCTCAAAGAGATCATCTAGTCCACCTGGGGATCGAACACGTGACCCTGGCACCACACACTTAACAACTTGGCTGCTGCTCGTGGGAGGAGAATTTTTTGCCCCCCAAATCAGCATTTTTTTGCTCTCTCAACATGGGCTTTGGCACAAAGGTTGTAGTGACTTCATTGAGTGCCCAGGGCAGAGGTAGGAGAGCACATGGGGGTATGCCACCCACTGCAGGGTGGGGGGCAGGGGGAAAAGACATGGGGAACAGACGGCTTACATTCCCAGGCTATAGCTGCTGCTGTAGCAGCATCAGCTGCACTCAGGCAGCAGCAGCTTCATGGCTGGACTCCCTGGGAGCCAACCCTGCTGCCCAATTCATGCCCTCCACCCATACATCCATGTGGGTGCAGGGCTGTAACTGTTGTGACCCAGACTCGCAGGAGGCTCTGCCCCACCTGCTTCCCGCCCCCCCAGACACACTACTTGGTGCAGAGCTGCTCCTGGCTTGGCAGACTCCTGGAGGCGTGATGCTGGTGCCCCCTCCTAGCTAGCATCTGGGTCTGGTACCCCACTTGCCTCATCCTAGTTAGACTCCTGCTTCAGTGGCAAAAAAAAAAAAAAAAAATGGGGTGAAAATCCGCCCCCCCCGGGGAAGCAGTGAACTCCACGGCCACTCTAGAGAACGATATCCAGACTGCCTTGCACTTCATGACATGCGCTGCCTGCACCACTGCTTGCTGCTGTGTGGGGGAAAGGTGAGAGGCCTGCCCTGGGTGCATTCTTTGCATGTTATGCCCCTGCCTAAGGGGGGCCCTACTTAAATCAGGAACAGGAAGACCCCACATCTCAACAGCTAGGCAAGTTGGGCAGCACTATTGGATGGACAAGTTCTACTTGGGTAGCTGCAGGAGGGGTTTGTGCCAATCTAACCCTCTGCCATTCAAGCCAACCCTCATCACCATGTCACTAGCACAAGGGGCTGCACCTGCACCCACCCTACCCATGCAGCTCCCATTGCCCCCATGGTACCTTTGCTTTCTTCATCTCTGCCACCTCAGCCTGCAGCTTCTTCAGCTCCCGCTCATAGCGGGACTGGTTCTTGAGCAGGCGGGCGTGCTCCTTCTGGGCTGCTTGCAGCTTCTGCAAGTCCCGGTTCATCTCCTTCAGCCGTTTCTCATAGTCGGCCTTGATCTTGTTGGCCTTCTCCTCTGTGTAGCATTCCATGGTGCCTGGGGAGAGGCGCAGGGGTGCTGAGGGTACTAGGGGACTCTGCTGCATCTCTTATGCTCAGCCCCACTCAGGCCCCTCTCAAGCAAGCAAACCTGCCAGGCCTTATCAGGAAGGGCTTCGTATTGAGCCTTGGGCATCAGGCACTGAACCCTGCCTGATCCAGCAGTTCAAGAGACAAATGAGGGGAGAAGCCTGACCTGCCCGTTACAGGGACAAACACCTGAAAGCAGGTACCCCCAGTCTGAACTAGAGCTATAGCTTGGCAGCAAAGGCACTCGAGCCAGGTATATGCCAGGTAACAGTCCCACGAAGGGTTTGGCTAAGGCATACACAATTCACCTCCCAGCTGCCATTTCATTCTAGCTCCAGCTGATGCTGGGTGACCCTCAGGTGAAACATGTCTTATGGGGCTCAGCCTGAGGCAGGACATTTGGTTACCAGAGCAGTGAATTTAGTATTGATGGAGAACCTTCTCCAACCTCAGAGAAGGTTCCTGGGACTGACAAGGACCACAGGTATGGGGTTCTGGGCATGGGAAAGATGTCCTGTTGCTCCTGCTCTAGGGAGCCACCATTCCCTCTCTGGGAGGGCATCAGGATCAGCATGGAGACCAGCTCATCCACAGACTCTGCAGCTTCAGGCACGGCACTCAATGCCTCAGTTTCCCCATGCACCCAAGAGGAAAATAATTCTTTGTGGCCTGACTCCTGTGTGGTAAACACTCATGAATGCCTGTTCAGTGCTGTGAGCTCCTCAAGGAAGTGTCAGGGAAGGGAAAGCACTCTCCACCAGCCCTGAGCTCACTGCCTCTCCAAAGTCAGCTGGCAGGCTGCAGGGGTGGAAGGTCATGGGTCCCCAGCAGCTTGCCCATCAAGGGACGGGGTGAGTCAAAAAGCACAGCACGGTGACTCAAGAGTAGCAAGTAGGAAACCCTGGAAGGATCTGATCCAGAGGTTGGGATGCCTGACACCAAGCAGGAGCGGGGAGCTGCTTCCATTCAGGACTTGTTCAGTGCCAGGCAATTCAGAGCCCTCTGCTCTCAGGGCTGGCTGGCTGCAAGGGCCAGCATATGGGTGAGACTGCCTAGATACTGGAGGGGGCAGGGGTGGGAGGAGGAAGGGAAGTGACCCCTTACTGAGGTTCTGCAGGACCCGGTCCCTCTCTAGCTGGGTGTCCCGGATCTTGTTCTGTAGCAGGATCAGCTTTTCCTCATATTGATGCTTGAGAGTCTGCAGGCGCCGCTGACTGTTCTCCAGCTCATCTATCAGCTTCTGCTTGATCTCAATCTCACAGGTCAGGTCAGCCAGGTCAGCTTGGAAATTCACTGCTAGAAGCCAGGAGAGACAGTCACCATCAGGCAAAGGGGGCTGGGAGGCAGAGGCAGGCAGCTACGTGCTTGGTGGGGATGGGGGAGTGAAGGCCCTACCCTATGGTAGTCCCACCCAACCCAGACAAGGCAGCTCTCCGAGGTGAGGCACCTGGCTCTTGTGGGCTTAGCCTAAGAGGGCCAGCTAAGGGGCACAGCTGTGCCAGGGTAGGGACACCTTTCATCATGCAGGCCTGTGCCAAGGGGTGCCAGCTCCAGCAGCACCACCTAACACCCAGCAAACACTTCTCCAGTTGAGACCCAGACACCTCTCCTTGCAGTTGCACTGCAGCCCCCCACCACCTTCTCCACAAAGCACTTGATGCCAGCAAGTGAACATAGTTTCTGAGCCTGCAACAGACTCTCTCAGCCCGAGGGGTCCCCAGGCAGGTGCTGGAGATTCCCAGCACCTGGAGTCAGTGACCCGAGGGGACAGCACCCAGCCCCTTGTTACCCTTCTCCTCGGGATCAGAATCAGAGTCCGCCAGGCTCTCGTCACTGCCTGAATCCTCGTCTTCGTCCTCACGCCCGTCCTCTTCCTCACAGCCACTTTCATCCCGCTCTTAGACAAACTCATGGCTAGGACTGAGGCCAGGAGCCTTCAGCCTCATCCTCATCAGCTCCAGGGCTTAGTCTCTTGCCCCTTCCCAATCCCTAATCTCAGGCAAATTAACGATGGTCTTCAAGGCAACAGTAGGAGGCAGGGGCAGGCTACAGTCGGTGACAGCTAGCTCCCCTGTGTTGGCCAATTCAGGGCCTCCTCCTCTCACCCTGCAGGAGGCACAGATAATTCCTCACTCCTTCCAGAGCAAAATCAGGAGGTGGGTACGGTGGAAGGGCTCGTATGTCTGGAGAGAGCTTCTATGGACAGGTAACACCCTCCCACCCAGGACAGCAGCTAAATATTCAGGATCCTGGGGGCCCCTCAAATAGAAGCTGGGAGAGGCAAAACCGGGACATGGCTCAAGGGATGGAAACCCAGTAGCAATAAAAGGCACACGGCAAGTTGTCCAACCCTTCCCACTTCCACGAGAACAAGGCACAAGCAAGTGATAGTGTCTCCCTCTACCCTAAACTTCTTAAGTCTAGACAGGGTCAGATAGCAGCTGCTACACAACCTACAGGGTTGTCTTTGGTGCGGGATTCCTGGCTACAGATCCTGCTCCCAGGACCTCCTGCATCTGCTTGCAGAGCCAGGCTGTGCCTCAATCCCCTCCCAATGGTGTGCCAGGGCTCTCCTCCACTAGGCAAGATGATGAGAAGGTCATCAGTGTGGTGGGCCAGCAGGCAGGCAACCAAAGCCCACCCACCTTAGCAAAGAGGAAGCCAACCACTTCCCTCACCTCCTCCACTTCGTTCTCATCCGTCTCCTCCCCATTGTCCTGAAGCAGCTTCTGCCTCTTCTTAAACGCCTCCTTCTCAGGGCTGAATAAAGGGAAGTGAGGTTTGAAGTGAGTCCCAGCAATGGCCCACAGAAAACAAACATCCCTAGGAGACACAGTCTGAGAGTCTAGTAGCTCTTCAGAAAACCAGCCTCCCAGGCTTCCAGCAAGAAAGCTGAGCAGAGTTATGGGGCAATACATGGGGGCAAGAGGAGTGGTAGAGATTCCCCACAAGGGCTGGTAGAAACTCAGAGGCACAACTAGGGAGAGAAGTCCAGGTAGCTGGCCTTCACCTTTTCCGTTGTTGCCTCTTCTCCTTCTTCTTCAGCTGTTCCAGGTCCTGCTTGGCCCGTCGGAGGACATCAGAGGCCTCTGTCTCCACAGAAGCAATAGGGCTGCTTACCACACCCAGGCCCTGCCCTGGAGATGACCCTAGGGAGTATGGGGGCCGCGAGGAGAAACGGGACAGGCTGCGGCGAAGAGACTCGTTCATGGACTCACTCTCCAAGAGCTTTGTCCTGTGGACAGAGAGAAAAGGGGGAACCTTGGTTACAAAAGATCTGCTGTCATCAGGGGTGTAGGATATTCAAGCAGCCCATTCCCCAAGGGAAGAACCCCCTGGAAAGTCTAAGGTGGGATGATGGGTTTCTCCTCTTCTGGAACCTGAACCGCACATGTCATCTGGGTCCAGTGGCTCAGGGGATCTTCTCCCAGGCTGGCCCCTGTGGATGGGTACAAGGGAGACAAACACGCAGGGAGATGCCAGTGGAGAAGGATGCAAGAGCCAGCAGTAGCAGGGCTCACACTCCATGCATGTAGCATATGGGAGCCAGCAGCCACACAGACTCAGACAGGCCATGCCACAGATGCAATATCTTCACTTAGGATAAACACAGACATGGGATTTCTCCCAGGACAAAACCCTTTGTCCTGGGATCCTACAGATGTACAAGCCCATTGTCCCACTTTAAGAACCTGTGGAGCAGAGATGACACTTTTTTTCCCAGAATGATCCTGGCTATTTCAAGTTAAGCGGTGTGTGCAAATGATTGTCCTGCACCTGCTCTGATGCAAGTCAAAACCCTGGACAGCTAGACCAAAGATAAACCAATGTCTGTTTTTACCCTTGGCAATGTGGTAGATGACAATCTACTGGCCACACTGCCTCAATGAGATGCAAAGGCATCTTGCCACAGAGCCCAAGGCTCCCTTCTGGTCCTGAGAGGTGATAGAAGAGACCTGGAGAAAACCATGAGGAACCACCTTGCTGCTGAGGGATTTCCTTCAGCGTCTTAATTGCAATGCTAGGATCAATCGGCACCCAAAGAGGTGTAAGGTTTAACCTTCAGCAACCTGTGCTAGGCAGCAAGCTATTCCTGGGGAGCACAGCTGTCATATGGCTTTACAAGCAGAGGGGTGGCACCCTCTGCAGACGGTAAGTTGGCCCCACTGTGGGGAAGTCGGAGGGGTAATGCTGATTGATGCTGGCTGAGAGTCCAGCCCAGAATGAATGCCAGGAGTACTGTCTCCAGGGCTGTTGATTTCCACAGTGTCAAATCCATATTTATAAGCACTTCCTCTTCAATTGTGTTTACACAAATCCCTTCAAGGCATTTAACTCAGCAATTGGTCACAGCTCCGCAGAACGTGCTGCCAGCCCTGCGCTGGCAGGGTAGGGCAGGGGCAGGAGAGATGCATGGGACAGGGAGGCATTTCCACCCCTGAGTCAGGGCTATTCTTTATATTGCAGTCACCTACAGACCTTCACTGAGATCAGTGCTACTCCATGCTCAGTGCTGTGGAGACACCACAGGCCCTCCCTGATGACTTTACACCCTGAGTAGATGAGAGAGACAAAACGTGAGAGCAGAGGAAGTGACAGGTCCCAGGTCACCCAGTAGATCAGTGGCAGAGCTGGGGTTAGAGCTCGTTCTGGCAGCCACAATGCCAGTTCAGTGCCCTACCTACCATCTCATGCTGTGTCCTGTAGCTCTTCTAGGCTTTGGAGATATGTAACCTCCTAGCAGAGAGGTCGTCTCCTATGCAGTGGGCACCCACCTGAGTTCCTCGATCTCCCGGATGTAGTTCTGGATCAGGGCACCAATGGCCTCGTTGCCGTCACCTGGAGCAACAGAACTGGAGTCACGCTAAACCAAGGACCCCTATGAGAGGAGGCACTTCCCAGCCCCACAAGGGCCTAAGCCCTGGCCTGGCTAGCCTGAAATTCTGCTCCATTGGGTAAGTAGTTTTACTGTTGCTTCTCTATGATTCCCTTCCCATACCCACAGAGCCATCAGCCTCACCTGCCTTGGCCAGGATCAGATTGGCCTCCTGGCTCATCAAGTGGGTGACCCTGTTGTTGATGGCATCTATGGCCTCCTGCATTGCTTTCACCCGCATGCGCAGAGTGTTGTTCTCTTTCTGGAGCATGGCGTTCTCATGGAACAGGTCGCTGTAGCCCTCAGAGCCGTCCTCCCCGATGACGCGCTTACCCTGTGGGGAGAGGAGATGGTGAGACAGAAGGCAGCAGGAGGTCAAAGCAAATCCATGGCATCCAACATTGTGGAACCAGCCCTACCTGCAAGGCACCCAAAGGCTCCACATGATGGAGGATGGGTGCCTCTATGGGCCCCCACAGTAAGAAGAGCAGAGAAGACTTAGGACCCTAGAAAGGCGAGTATTCAAAACAGGGAGGGTGCTCAGGGGGCAGCAGAACAGGGGCCACTAGCAGTTTAAATGCCTTCCCACCTGAGGCTAGTAGCCTGGCCCCCATACCCAAGACCAGGAGTGGGCAAAATGTGGCCCGCAGGCCAAACGCGGCCTGCCAGGCTATTCGATCTGGCCCGTGGATCCCCTAAAAGATTTAGAAAATGAATATTTATCTGCCCCGGGTTGACTGTCACGTGGCCCTCAATGATTTGCCAAAACTCAGTAAGTGGCCCTCCGTCCAAAATAATTGCCCATCCCTGCTCAAGACATTCAGACACCTCCCAGTTTTGAATCTATTTGTTCTCATGCACAGCTGGGCAGCAGCCCTCTTCCCATTGTAAAGAAGGACCAGCAGTCAAGTGACTTGCCCAAGATCACAAGGAGTTTGTGGCTGAGCAGCAAACTGAACTCAGGTCTACTGAGCCCTAAGCTAGTGCACTAACCATTGGACCATGTTTCCTGCCTGCAGAGAGCACCTTGCCATGGGAGACGCATGAATCAGCTCAACAGCAACCTCCAGATGAGTTAGGGCTGATGCTCATGCATGAAGTGATGTCTCTGATGTGAAATATCAGACAGCTGTCAAACAGGAGGATGTCCCATCCTGACTGAGACCCCCCAAATCTTTCCGTATGTTCAGAGTGAGATACCTGCTCCCTTATATTTCCATAGCACTTTACAGATCCTAAAGTAACTGCAACCTACAACACCCCTGAAAGGCAGCCAGCTTTCAGGTGGCAACCAGCTGTCCTGGGTCATAGCCTACATGCCACTCAGCAGGGTGACATTGGACAAGACTGGCAGGGGTGGCACTGTCTACAGATAGCACCCAGAAAAGCTTTGTCCACAGTAAACAGCATTCAGTTCAAAGCTGAAGGGCTGAGTTGCTGCTGCTTGGACTGGAACCCATGGCTCCACAGAGTTCAGGGGTATCTGTACTGCAATGATTCTCGCTAATTTTTTTTTTTTTTACACTCAAGGCAGCCTCCATTAGACTCAAGGCACCTTAAAATGTCAGCTCTTAGTTTTCACTCACTTTCTAACTAAGGAAAAAACAGAGAAACTCTTCAGGTTCTGAGCCAAAATCTCTGGGTTTATCCTAAGAATCATGTTTGCACACCTAACGGTGCTAACATTGCATGGCAACCCACAGCACCCCTGAAAGGATCTCGAGACACCCCAGGGTGCTGTGGCACCTTGGTTGAGACTCATAACAAGATCATAATGACAAGTGTGTCCCTCTAGTGGACAGTCTCAGCAACCATAACAGCCTGCTACCTCAACCCAGTGACCAAAATCCCTCCTTCAGCCCAAATGGCAGCTTGGTGCTGAAGACCCTGGATTCAATTCCCACTGATGACCTTTGCTGCTGATGTGTACACAGCTGCAGTACCCGGCACTCCACCTGCTCATCCACCCCTTACCGCTTTGTACTCCATGAGCTCCATTTGGAGGCGGGCGATCTCAGCCCTCAGGGCGCTGATCTGCTGGCTGGTCTTGTCCTGATTCACCACCACCTTGTTCTTGATGTTGCGGGCCCGGTTGGCATACTTGAGTGTATTCAGGGTCTCCATGAAGTCCCGGTCTGAGGGGCTCACACAAGCAATCATGACGGTTTGGCTGGAAAGGATAGAGGGGGCTAATGAAAAGACAAGGGGCAACAATCCCTCCCTCTGCTGTGCCCCTGGGGCTACAATAACATGGGATTGGGCCACTGAGGTTCAGCCATTTTGAATGGTGGCTTTCCATTGGGACCAAGCTTGGCAATTTGAGTCAAGAAACCCCTTTGGCTTTCATTTACTTTCTCTCTCCCCCAACCCAATGAAATACTCTATAATTTGGGGTGGGGGAATATCAATCAGGTCTTGCCTCTGATCATTATGGGGTGAGCTCACAGTACAGGATGCAGCTGGCTTAGTGACAGCAAAGACCTGCACCAGCCTTGCTCGCTGCCTTCAAAGTGCTATCAGTGGACCCAGCCTGATCAAGCCACTGCAGGGCATTATACAGGCAGATGGGTTCCCACAGGGAGAATGGCACCACAACAAGAAGGAGGTGAGGTTGAAGCTCTCTCATGTTGGGAGGGCTGCTGCCAAGTCCCAGATGGCTAAGGGCTCAGCCGGATTTTGCAAGAGCTAATTCTGCAAAAGCTGGATAATTGCATCTGGTCCTTGGGAGCAAGAAAGGGACAAGACATTTACATTTCAAAGGCACCACTGAGTGGTAGCCAGGAGGATCCCCTGGTTCCTCATCAACCTGCCACCCCAGGAAGTCTACCCAGAACATCAGGTCCTTGAAAGACACGCCCCCCCCCACCCCATTACTCTGGACACTCACAGCCCTGGTGGGTGGCACACTCTGGGGGGAGCCCCAGCTACAGACAGCAGCTGGACAACTTGAAAAGCCCCAACTCAGGGTGCCTGGTACCTGTTCCCCCCAAGGGAGTCCTGGAGGAGTCGAGTCAGCTTCGAGTCTCGGTAGGGCACATGCACCACTTTCTTGCTCTGGTCTCCAAGGGCACTGATGACATTTCCCAAGGCCAGCTGCAAGACAGGGGAAAGGGCTGTGGATGCTTTGACATGGAGAAGTAGACCCTCTACTGAAAACAAAGCTCAGGGGTCTGGAGTCACCAACTTTCCAGTGCACACAAGGGAGCAGCTTTGGACTTCCTGCGTTGGCAGACACACAATGCAGCTCCCTATTTCTGCCCACCTACTGCCTCCACAACCCTGAGACCAGACCTAGAACCTCTACCTGCATGGGGACCTAGCCCCATGCACTTGCCGGTGCTGAGGACTTGATGACAAGTTTCAAACCACCAGAGAAGTATTTTAAGGTTGAACTGGTATCGCTCCCACCTGGCTCAGCCTCTAGCTCCTACCTGTAACTGCCTCCCACAAACAGCAGTCACTGGGCACTGCCATCAGGAAGGGAGTGGGACCTTCCAGATAGGGGTAGGGTTGGGCACAGATAGTCCTACTCCATAAAGGCTGCACAGGATAGCTAGTGACCACATCCATCCCTGCAGACCTAGGCAGGGATTTCAGGAGACAATTGTGGTGACATTAAACAGCAGGCTGGGAGCCAGTCTACCAGAGGGGACCTCAGGAATTGCCCATGTTCACTAGGCCCAGGACACAATCCCCTTTACATCCATCACAGCCCAGTCTCATCTCCTCTCTGCCTCTAAAAGGGAGGCACCAATGGCTGTACCAGACCACAGTTGATGGAGATCCCTTCTTTGGCTCTCTCGCCCGTTGCACCCGTCCGCTTCAGCCTCTCTGAGCCAGCCAGGTCGACAAAATGGAACTTGGCAGTGAGGGTCTCATATTCATTGGTGGGCTGGGGTCCGTCTGGGGGGCAGATCACTTCCCCATTCACCTGCAGTCCAAACACACCACAGAGTGAGAGCCTACCTGGAGCTATAAGTCTCACTAGCACTGATCCCTTAAGTCAGGCACCACTGCAAATCCAGGGCTGGGCATAAACTCAGGTATGGCCTTTCCTTCACTCAGGTCCAAGAAGGTCCCAAGCCATGGCACAAATCCTGCCTGTCAGTATTTGGATCTGCCCAGAGACAAGAATCAGCAGCAGAGTTTTCACTAAGCTTCCCTGAAGGCGAGGCCCAGCCCAGCTTCTTCCTGCATTCTAGACCCAAGATCCCAGACAGCTGCCAACATTTGCTGCTATTGCAGGGAAACAAGAGGTGCCAGTCCAGGTGCAGGTTTGCAAGCCTAACATATCTAAACCTGCTTCCTTGGCTTCCGGACAGCCTGTGATCATAGCCAAGAACCACCCTGGCAAGTGATCATAGCCAAGAACCTCCCTGACCTGAAATGAACAGGGAGGGGACACCTGCTGCTTCCCCTGCCTCCCCCATTACTCAGCCTTACCAGGTCTGGGCGGGCACAGACTCTCATCTGGCACAAGTGGATGGTGAAGATAGCATGGGAACGGGAGCTCTGGACATTCATCTGGGTGCTGGCTGTTGTGCGGGACAGAGCCCCCTGCTTTAGGCACTGGATCAGCTGCAACAATGTGGAAAGGGTTAAGAAGAATCCCCCAAACAACATGGGGAGAAGCATCTCCATATGGCCCGGCAGCTAGCAGCTGGCCCCAAATAGGTCCAACTGGAATGTGAAGCAGGCAGGGAATGTGTTTTGGGGAGCAGAAGGAAGGGCCCTGCAGTAAAAGCCTAGGAACAGCCAAGTGCATGAGGAATATGAGGCAGAGGTTTAGGCTGCATTCCTGTCTGAGTCTTTGGCAAAGCCAGACCCCAGGCAAGCAGGAATGGTGGAAACTAACCTGTGCTCTGCGGCAGAGGGCTTGAGACTCACCCAAGCACCATGTCAGGTGGCTTATTTATATTACACTAGATTCAGATCTGGGGATGCTGGAGGCTATACGGAGACAGACGTGGTTCCAGTCCCAGAGTCAGAAAAGCTGGAGGGTAGAAGGGAATACTGAGGCATTGAGAGGGGCTGGTGTCACAGGGTATCATCTCCAGGGGTGGCCATGAGGCCCCTGGAGTCCCTTTTAGCCCTTGCTCACTCTGTTTTCATTGGACAGTCACCCCTTCTCTCGCCTGCCACACCTTGTTGTAATTGTGTTTATATAAAGGAGGTTGCCCCAGGGCTTCCCAGTCTACTCTCAATCTCCCATGACTACCAGGTGTTTGTGGTTCTCACCTGAAGGGGTACTTGTATGGCTCCATTCCACCCCTACACCACACCCCATGCTCCCTCCTATACCATGCCCCATGCCTCGCAGGTTCCTCCAGGGGCAGATGACTCCATAATCAGCCCTGGCCACAGCTGCAGACTACCTCAGCACCAAAGTGGTAGGAGCACCAAGCCTCCTGTCACAGCTGAGATTTGCCCAAGGCCCCTCAAACAGATCAGTGGCAGAACTACGAATAGAAGCCAGGTTGCATTAGTCTTGGTCCCCGACTAGCACCCTTACCACTAACCACGCTGCCCCTGTGGCATCCTCTAATGTACAGGGAACACTGAGCCAGATTCAAACCTTGGATCCACCCATACTAGTCTTGAATAATGCAACAGGTGAACCAGCACCAGGCACCACACAGAGCAGTGTCTACTCCTAAAGCTGCCTGGACTGCTCTGAAACCTGGCTTCGGTGTGCAGCTCTGTCAAGACACCTGTGTGCCCAGAAGAAGGCCCCAGCAGCCTGATTTCATGCACCTGCATGCCTGGTGTCTGCAGCTGCCCAAGCCACCCATTCATCCCTCCTGGACCAGAGCTTGGTTAACAGCTCTTAAGGGTCAGAGAAAAGAATACTCAAACTCTTTTCAAGTGAGGCCACATACCCATGTCCCCAAGGGTACCCATGTCTCTGGGGGAGCAGGGCCAATCCAAGCCTCCCTGGGGAAGCACAACATGGAAAGGATAGGGGAGTGGACTGAAAGCGCTTCTTCTCTGGCTACAAGTCAGGAGGCAATTAACCCTTTGTTCAAGCTACCATGGGTTCTCTCTCCCATTGTAAGGCTTTGTGCTAAGTGTGGGGAAGAGATGAAGGACCATCCCCTTACCCTGGGAGACAAGACTAAAAACAAGTCCTTGAGACAGCCCTGGGTGCTGGTGGGAGGGGCAGAGGACATATAGCCAAGCACCCTCTCCCTCTCTGATCTCATTTAGGGCTAGGAATGCAGCAGACTAAACCAAAAGTGCATGGTGTTCCCGTGCACTGCCGTTACACTGCAAAGGAGCATGCAGGTAGCTGACCCATCGTCCCTCCAGTCTGCCTTATCCTACAATCACAGGATACCTGACCATCCTAGCAAGAGCCAGACCTAACAGGGGCAGTGAGCAGTCCTGGCCTGCAGAGTGCTGAATGTCCCCTACTCTGTGGGAGAAAAGGTGATGCTGCACTTCCCAGAATTGGTACCCTCCTTTCCAACCCTAACCTATGAGCCGTTTGCCCTTCACTCGCTCCCTACCCACCAAATACAGAACAGCATTCAAGGGGGCTGGGATCTGTGTATCACACGGGACCCCACACACCACTCACCTCATCCTGCGTGTTGATGAGGCGTGAGGTGACACCAGTTGTGTAGATCCCACCATTAGCATCCTCGTGGATTTTGATGTTGGATTTCCGGTGGCGGGAGTCAGGGTCCCTGGCGCTGTCAAACAGGTCCAAGATCTCCTCATTGTACAGCTGAGGCAGAAGGAAGGGAAAAAGCATGGAGTTACTGACAGCAGGGGTCTCAGAGGAGCCCAGCATATGAGTTTGGGGCTGACTTCCTACCATGCCATGAAGGTATGAATAGGGACCATAGTCCTCCTTCCCCTTGTTTCCATCAAACCCCTGGAGTCTTGCTACACTGCAGGAGGGAGCGCACTACAATGCACATGTAGGCATCACTGCAACAATACCAGCTGCAATTTGCTGGTTGGTCCTAACTGCCAGCTAAGCCTGCTGACCCCCAGGATGGGAGCAGGAAGTCTCCCTGGGCTCTGAAGCTTTCTAGCAAGGTCTAAACAGGAATAAGAGGAGACAAAGGAAGAGCCCTTGAGACAGGAGGAAGCAAAATCCCTCTCTCAAGTCTACCCGCGAGTGTCTCCTTGCTGCATGAAGCAGTGCTGCAGAGCTGCACACTTCCACAATGCTGTGCAGCTGTCACCTGGCTAGGGAGAGGGAACATACCTCTAAGCAGTGACAGAACCAGAAGAACCCAGGAGTCCTGGGTCCCGGCCCTGGGTCCACCCTCTCGACCCTGCTTTGTTTTGTCTTAAAGCTTACCAAGAGTGGAAAGAGCCATGACTCTGGCCCTGCAGGGTGAGTGTTCCCTGTATGAGCAGAAATCATTCATTTCACACTGCTGCACGCCTGGAGACCCTGCTTCCTCTGGGGCCTGGAGCATCTGGGATTGATTCCCAGCATCCCTGACAGCATAATTATCCAGAGCAATCAGGCAGACCCTGGCAAGTCAGGCATGCTGGCAAGGGTCATGGACTAACCGACCCGCCCCATTGGAGAAAGGGGCTAATTAGGGCTTATAGCCAGGAGCTCACAGACAGCAGGGAGCGGGAGGCCTATTCTCCCCTCCCCACATTAGCAAAGCACCAGCACACTTCCTTGTTCCCCTGCACAGCAGCTCAGGTATAGCCTATAGGACAGGCCACTAGAGGCTCAGGACTGAACATGGGGCAGAGAGTTTTAGTCCCAGTATGGGGGGAAAGGTTCAACAGGGCAGGGGTGCTGGTGCAGGTAGCGACAGTCCAGCAGAAAGGCCAGGCTCACAACCCCAGGGCTATATCCCCACTGTACTGATGAGGGCCTGAGGCACGGAGAGAAAAATTGCCCTGCCCGGTCACACCAAGTGTGGTAAAGCAGGGTTATAGTTAGGAAACCTGGGTCCAATCCCACAAAGCCCATCCTTCCTCCCTGGCCTGCAGTGCAGCTGGCCCCGGCCAGGTCAGGTAACCTAATTTTCCCTCCGTCGGCTAAGCAGAGATGAATGATGTTGGGCATGTCATTCACACAAGAGGCATCTGCTCTCTTGTGTGAATGACATGCAACATGAAGCTAATGAACATGCTGCTTGGTAAGCTGATGGCCCAAAGGGAAGCTGTGCTGGTGCCTGGCTGTTTATGGCCTTATTCTCTGCCGTTTTAGATTCAACAGTTTTGTGAATTCAGCAGCACCCCATTCAAACACCAGCTTATTATAGTGTTGCTTCTTCACAGCAGGGCTGGGTAGCGGGGTGGGGAGGGAGAGCATCCAGGCAAAGCTGAGCAAGAGACCGTGTTCATCTTCTCACACCTCACAGCACCCTTCAAAGTTGCACCGTTGCCACATCACCCCATTGAGAATTGCTACTCTAGGGACAGAGGACTGGAGTCATTGGGTAGATTAAATGGCCCTGGACTGGAGCTGGGGGACTGTTTTCCCAACCCAGACTTCACAAGTGCTTCCTGTGATGACATATGGGATTTACTGTAACATTTCTGTGTTAATTGCGTTCTTGTTAATTGTGTTCTTGTTAATTGTGTTCTTGTAATAACATTGTGCACCTCAGTTTTCCCCAGCTAACTTATACAAGGGAGGGAAAGAATGGGTTAAAGCAGGGTGCCACAAGTGGCATGGGCAGCCTGTGTGCATGCAACAGATCAGGGAGAGGGCAGACAGGGCAAGGAGTAGAAACCAGAGCAGCAAACTGGGCAGGGAGGAGAAAGCAGAGCAGCAGGTTGGGCAGAGAGAGGAAATTGGAGTGGCACTTGGGGAAGGCATGGGCTTAATTTGTGGCATGCCTGCCAAAAAGGTTGGTCCCTGCTGAGTTACAGAGACAGTGAAGCCAGAGTTGCCTACTGGGTGGGACAGGACAAGATGCAGCACCAGCATCAACAGGATTTGATTAGCTTGGCTGGCACATCAGCAAAGGTAGGATAGCCACTCCAGAGAAGCTGAAGGGATAACAATGGGCAGAGCAGGTTCAAGCAGGGTGGCTAGGTGGCCTGGAGAAGGGGAGCAGCTGAGCAACTTGGAGGTTGAGCAGCTGGGCAGACTGGAGAGAGAAGAGCTAAGTTAACTTTGGGGTGCTTAGGGCTGTGCAGGCTGGGTTGGGGACAGGGTCTTCTTACTCTGTGACCTTTATGCCAATAAATGCTTTCATCAAAGCAGAGACGTCTGCTTTGCTGCTTGGATCTTTGCACTGCACGTGTTCTCCCCAAGAAGACAAAGCCCTCTCAGGGCTGAACTAGAAGCTCCTGGAGTCAGAGTCACAAAACCACCAAGGAGGTCATGGACCAAAAGACAAGGGTCTTGCTCTAGGCCCTTGCTCTAGAAGCCAAGCCTGGGCTGGCTTCAGGGGGCACCCTAAGAGACCAGACAAGGCTGCAGTGGTCCTGAGCAATCACTCCCAAGGGGGACTCCATGACTTTCCCACTCCATATAAAGATGGCACCAAGGCTTTCAGTGTTTTCCAGGGGAGAGAAAGAATAGATTCATAGATATTAGGGTTGTCAGGGACCTCAGCAGATCATCGCGTCGAACCCCCTGCCCTGGGCAGGAAAGAGCACTGGGGTCAGATGAGCGACCCCAGAACAACCCAGAGCCTGGGAGTTGGGGTACTTGTCCAGGATGCAGGAGACTAACACTTCAGCTTGTGCTGTGAGTGAGTGCGATGTCTCACAGGAACACAAGTGCCAGGACCACCAGGCCACTGGCTCTCCTGGGGTGGGGGTTACGGCTGCTTCTCACTTTGACCAGAAATCCCACTGTAGATCCAAGAGCCCTTTCCAACCAGAGCTTCATGGAAGCCAGTCCCTCCCCTTGCAAGTTTTCTTTGCACAAAGCTGCATTTTCAAACAAACAAACGAAAAAGGCTCATCAGAAAAGGCCCCAGCATTAGGCCAGGCTCTCGCCCGCCCAGCCCCTCCACAGGCATTGTTGCGTCAGTGCTCTGCTTGCCAGCTCAGGGCTCCTGCATCAGGGAGCTTGCTGCTCCTGGCCTACTAAGCCTGGTGAGTGGATTCGCTGCAAGTAGCACAAGCGCTCGGCTCAAGGGGCTGGGGAGAAATGACCACAGATGATCTCTGTGGATAAAGGCTAATCTGTTCCACCCTGTCCCTGGGGGAAGCCAGCTCCTAGAACAGTAAAACCTCCCCCTAAGGAGCCTACTCAGGGAGGGGAGAGTCACAAGATACAGATCAGCCTGCAGCTGCAAGGGCTAAACTCCCTCAACCCTGCATGCAGCCGCTTCCGGAGCGCTAACTGTCGCCTGAGCTACAGCTACAGCGTCTGCTATGTGCCGACAGAAGCACCTTTCCTAACAGCAGTGTCCATGTCCCATAGCACTGAGGGGCAATTGCTTTGGGGAGGAGGAGAATTTTGCCCATAAAGAAGGGGCAGGCAGAAGCCCCTAGAATAGCTACCCTGGGACAGCCCCCTGCATTTCACCGCTGGCTTTGCAGGGAGTCTAGGGCTCCCTGGCGCTGTTCTGGCCTGCCATGCAATCCTGGAGCTACAGGCAGCTCTGTCTACACCAGCAGTCTCCCACCAGTACAAGTCCACTGATGACGGTAACTGGATGCAGGCTGGGATAATGGACAGTGCATTGGACCGGGGCTCCAGGCACCCAAGTTGTGTTCCTGGCTCTGCCACAGGCTTGTGCGTGACTGACAGGGACAAGTCATTTCCCACCTTTGTGCCTCAGTTTCTCCCCACTATAATAGTACTGACTGCCTTTGCGAAGCGCTCTGAGGTCCATGGAGGAAGAGTACCTGAGCACTGTCTACGCTAGGGGCTTCTTACCACCACGACAGAGCTCACTGCCCAGATCAAGCTGGGCAGAGCAGGCTAAGGATACAAACAAGCAACTCTGAATATACTGAAGCAAGTAATCTGGAGGAAACTCCTGCCCCCCCAGGCCTCTTGCAGCCAAGGCATCAAAAGTCTCTGAAGCAAAAAAGCCAAAAATATCCCAAATGAAAATAATTTTTTTTTTAAAAATTGGCTACAAACAAACCAGAACTCCACAGGCAGGCCAGGGCCTCTGCAAAACAGCTCCAGTGCCATTAACCCACGCAATGCCGCAGCCTCTGAGGTCCTTCCAGCTAATCCAGCAGCCTCATTGCTTTGCCAAAGCCACAGGCACTGAAACCAGAAGCTAAGCACCCACTGCAGCCACCACACAGGCCTCCTCCTGCATGACTGCAGCATTGGGCCTTCTGAGTCTGTGGCCTCTTGTGCTGAATCCAAGCAAGCTCAATGAGGCCAGGGAAAGTCCCAGATCCTCAGTTACTTCAAACAGTCACAGCGAGCCACCCAGATTTACACAACCCCATCCACTGATCGCTGCTCTCCCAGAGGGGATGTTGTTGGGAGGAACTGAGGTAAGGGAAATCCAGGCTGAATAGCAGGAAAGACTTCCTGACAACCAGGGCAATTAGGTCCTGGGAGCTTATGGGGCTGAAATCCTACCACCCTAGGCATTTAATGAGCAGGCTAGGCTGGAGCCCCAGGGAACGGGCTCCCTGGAGCTGCCAGCCAGGGCAGCAGTGTGTGGGCTAGATGGGTTTCATCCTGTTTCCCTGACTGCCTCTCTCTGATTCTCTGGCTCCCTCTTCAGCTACAGTCAGGGTCCTTGCTAGGGGTCTGCTACTGGGGAGCCACAGCTACCAGCACCAGCTAACTGGAGGAGTGGAGCTCTCTGCCGTTCAAATAACCTTGACCCTGACAAAGGGATTTCAAAGGGAGGTGAGAAGAGTCAGGAAATCCTCCTGTGTCTCACTTCCATCCCAGAACAGACAGCTTAGTAAGCCAAGCTGTTCCCCAGCTACAAATCCTTGGGAATGGAGCCGTGCTGCCAGGTTCTTTAGATCTGGGGTTGGGTTTCCCAGAAGAGCAGGGGAGGGTGCAATGGAAGCTGGGAAGGTTTCCCAAGGGCCAAATGGGGATACAGCTGATACCTGAGAGCAAGTACGGATACACTGCGAGTCATGCAGGCACAGGTACCTGACTTCACATGTCTGTAGGGAGAGGCCCAGGGTGACTCTCCCAGCAGTGAGGGGAGGAGACTCTAATGGATTACATCTTATCCAAACACTGTGATTCCAGTTCTGGCCCAAGCTTGGAAGTGTGCCCTTTGGCAAGCCACTTCCTTGCTCTGTGCCTCAGTTTCCCCACCTGTAAAACAGGCTATCACTGTTAATCTATTTGGCGAGCCTGTTGCAAGAATGAAGCAAACAGCACCTCCAAGGTGATTAATGAGGCCATTAATCTCATGGGAGGATCGCTCAGCAAAATCTGAGCGGTCGCAGAGCTTCCTCTCGTGCGTGGATGACCTCTACCTGACTCAAGAAGTCTATGGGCCAACGAGAGGCAAAGCGCTGCTCGACCTGGTACTGGCTACTGGGGATGACCTAGTCGGCGACCTAGTGATCGATGGGAAGCTGGGTGACAGCGACCATGAGCTGATCACCTTCACCATCCGCCGAAAAGCTGGCAAGTCGGTCAGCAATGCGCAAGTCCTTGACTTCAGGAAAGCCGACTTTGACAAGCTCAGGAGGCTTGTCAGTGAGGCCCTAAGGGACTGTGACCACAGGGAGAGGGGAGTTCAAGAGGAGTGGTTGCTCCTCAAGGGAGCGATCCTCAATGCACAAACTAAGTCTATTCCATCTCGGAGGAAAGGCAGCAAGAGGGCACAGCAGCCCCCCTGGCTCTCCAGGGACCTAGCAGATCTCCTGAGGCTAAAAAGAAAGGCCTACAAAGGATGGAGGATGGGAGTCACCTCCAAGGAGGATTATTCTGCACTGGTCCGGTCCTGTAGGGAGCAGACCAGGAAAGCCAAGGCTGCAACTGAACTCCAGCTAGCTTTGAGCATCAAGGACAATAAGAAGTCCTTTTTCAGATATGTGGGGAGCCGGAGGAAAAGCAGGGGCAACATTGGACCCCTGCTGACCCAGATGGGGCAACTGACAACTGA
>NW_005843036.1:206859-214483 GCF_000455745.1 Alligator sinensis
CAAAATGCTGGCTTGCATCCATAGATGCTTCTCAAGCAAATCCCGGGACGTCATTCTCCCCCTGTACTCGGCCTTAGTGAGGCCGCAGCTGGAGTACTGCGTCCAGTTTTGGGCTCCACAATTCAAAAAGGATGTGGAGAAGCTTGAGAGAGTCCAGAGAAGAGCCACGCGCATGATCAGAGG
Organism: Alligator sinensis; assembly: GCF_000455745.1. Lineage (NCBI taxonomy): Eukaryota > Metazoa > Chordata > Crocodylia > Alligatoridae > Alligator > Alligator sinensis. Next base: position 207,043 of record NW_005843036.1, read on the forward strand.
TCAGGGAAGCAGACCCTACGATGACAGGCTGAGAGCCCTGGGGCTCTTTAGCCTGGAAAAGCGCAGGCTCAGGGGTGATCTGGTGGCCACCTACAAGTTTATCAGGGGTGACCACCAGCATCTGGGGGAACGTTTGTTCACCAGAGCGCCCCAAGGGATGACGAGGTCAAATGGTCACAAACTACTTCAAGACCGTTTCAGGCTGGACATAAGGAAGAACTTCTTTACTGTCCGAGCCCCCAAGGTCTGGAACAGCTTGCCACCGGAGGTGGTGCAAGCGCCTTCATTGAACACCTTTAAGATGAAACTGGATGCTCATCTTGCTGGGATCCTATGACCCCAGCTGACTTCCTGCCCTTTGGGCAGGGGGCTGGACTCGATGATCTTCCGAGGTCCCTTCCAGCCCTAATGTCTATGAAATCTATGAAATTAAGAGCATCCAGGGGCAAAGGCAGAAGCAGAACTTGGAGCCACCACACTCCCTTCATTCAGTCCTCTCTAGTCACAGCTGTGAATCAGATGCTAGTCCTTGCCTAGGGTTTCTGTCAAAGAGGTGTTTTGGCATTATGAACAGCCTGCAGGGCATTGAAGCTCAAGGCGCTAGATGCAGTCGAGATGTATGGATCCTGTGAAACCATGCACAGGAAACTAGTAAATAGCACCGTATGGATTTCTCGTGAAATCTGTGATAGCCAGTTTCTCTGCTCAGGTCACTAGACACAAGGGTCCCAATACATCCTCTCTCTACAAGCATGGTCAGAACAGCACACACAAAGCCAGTCCTGTACAACTCTCCTGACATTTCTGGGGTGATGCCCTGAACCCCTGCAAACAGAAAGCTTTTCAGGATACTTAGTTTAGCTACAGGCTCCCTTCAAAAATTCCACCACAGAACCCACTTCAACTCGTTCCCATCCCGGCCTGACAATTAGGGCACCTATACACATGCAGGGAGGCTGCTCTGATGTGCTGTAATTACAGTGCACCGGAGCAGACTTGATTAATCGAGTCTGCTGGAGCGTGGTAATTACCGTTACATGTATTAGTGTCCCTGCGTTGAAAAATGGTGGCAGGAGCACTTTATCTAAAGCTCAAACAAGCTTTGAAGTGCCCCCACTGCCATTTTTCAGTGCAGGGACACTAATACACGTGATGCTCCAGGTGCTTTAATTGGAGTGGCTCTTGTACCCACTCTAATTAAAACGCCACCCTTCCTCCCCAGAGCACATATATAAAGACCATTAATGTTACAGGGGGCACGTCTACACAGTGCCCTACAGCGATGTTGTTATTGTGCTGTGCTTTAGTACTTCCTCTTGGAAGTACTAAAGCACGGTGCAATGACCTGTAATGCACTGTGCACGTGGTGCATGGTTATTTTTAGCACCTATTTCGCCATACCGACACGCTATAACAACGCTGCTATGGTGAAGTAGCTGCTGGTCATGTGTAGACACCTATGGATGCTACATCACCGTAGTGTGTCACTATGGTGACGTAGCATCATATGTAGATGCATCCGGTATGTTTTTTCCTCATGTTCCACCCCAGACCCAGCTGCATGTTGCTTCTGGGTAAAATGAGTTTATACCAGTGATTCTCAACCAGGGCGCTGTGGCACTCTGGGGTGCATTCAGCTCCTTTCAGGGGTGCCATGGGGTCCAAGCAGTATTAGCACCGTGAGGTGTGTAAACACAATTCACAAGATAACCCCAGAGATTTCAAACAGGAATCCATAATGCTGAAACCTTTCTGATCTGTTGTGGTCTTTCTGAGTTCTTTGCAACAGAAAAGGTGCTCTATTAGTTTTCTACAGTCAAAGAACAAGTGAAAACTAAGATCTGGCATTTTCCTCGATGCTAATGAGGAGTGCCTTGAGTCTATAAAGGTTGAGAGCCACTGGTTTAGATGTACATAGTCTACAAGACACAACAGGCCCATTCCAGATGAATGGCACTGTAGGAGAGTGTCTATTAGTAATACAGGCATGATAAATCATGGCCTGGAAATGGAAAAACACAGTGAAGAGGTGGGAAGGAAGCCAGTGCATTATTTCCAGGTAACCAACTAAGCTGCTGAGCAAGAGAGATGGAGGGGGTGGGGGAAGAACCATAACACTTTTGCTTAACATAATTCCCCAAAGCAGGGGTGGCCAGTCTGCAGCATAGGTGCCACGTGTGGCAGAAGAAGCCCTGGTTTGTGGCATGTGGCAGACTGGGGAGGGGACAGGCAGCATAGTGGCAGATGGGTCCAGAAGCAGAAAGCAAAACAGTAGAATGGACAAGAAACACAGGGGAGAAAGCAGAAAGCAGAGCAGCAGATCAGGAAGGGGAAGGGGATTCAGAGTGGTAGCTGGGGACAGCACAGGGCAGATTGGTGGCACCTTCCAAGAAGGCTGACTCGCACTCCCCAAAGGATGGCATTTCTTGTAGCTTTCCCTTTTTCTAGCTTCCCATTTGGAAGTTTGGACCCATGACAGCTGTAGGTGAAAGAGTCTGCCAGAGAACCGGCCTAGTCGACTGGCAGAGTGAGCAGAGACAGGCAGCTTGTTGCTGCCCTGAGAAACCGAAAGGTAAAAACCATCAGCACTGTGAACACGGGGCCAACAGCACGTGCTGTCTGTAGCAGGAAGCAAGCAGCTGTGGTTTGCAGTCCTCTGGGCCCAGGCACAGTTCCAGAAGAGACACTCTCACCCCACCCCCTCCATCAGTAGTAGGATAAGAGCTTCATGCGTGACCCCAGGTCCGGCGCTCTCATGCATGCACCTACCTCTAGAAACTGGGCGCTGACTTTGAACTCCGGGGCTGCCACGCCTTGGTCCTGTGCTGCCCGCTTGCGCTCCTCGATGCCGCTGAAGAGGTGGGAGATAGCACGTGGGATTATCCCCTGCTCCTCATCAGAAATGTTCATGTCAAAGCCAGTGCCCATTGTGTACGTCTTACCAGCTCCAGTCTGAAAGGGGCAAGACACAAGCAGTCAGACAGCTGCCCTATGGCACAACATGCAGAGTATGGCAGAGGGGCTTCAGTCCTGGACCCAAACCATCCAGTGCTGCCAGTAGCCTCCACTACAGCCTGTAGCTTCCACCCAGCTCTGGGCTTCCCACACACGCATGGATCCACTGATGCCCAAGCTGCACTTGCTGCCTCATTATTCTAGTCCTAAGCTCCCCCTCCACTAGCCCTGCCATAACCCCAGACCAAACCTGCAGATTCCCAAACCTCAGTTATTCTTGCCCAGACCCTCCAATAGGTTTGGCTGATGCCTCAATCCCAGCTCCCTCCCCTCTTCTATCCCAGGTCTAAGCCTCTGCCAGAAAACCTCCCCACCAGCCCGCAGCAACACCTACCATCTCCCTGCAGGAATCTCCCCATGGCTTTGCTGGTGCAGGGCTCAGTGGCTAAGCAATACACAGCATGGTTACACTGGCCAAGACACAGAGACAAGGAACTCCGGTACCTGTCCATATGCCAGCACAGTTGCATTGTAGCCTTCAAAGCAGCCCTCTATGAGCTTGCCAACACAAGTAGTGTAGATCTGTTCCTGCCACGTTTCCAGGTCAAAGACAAAGTCATAGGTGAAGGCCTTGTCCTTTCCCAGCAACACCTGGGGCTCCCCTGGCGTTACTGAAGTGCAAATGTGGCATCCTTCAATCTTCTCTTTTGACAGCTGAGGACGGATCCTGCAGAGGAAGGGACAAAAAACATTTAAAAGAGGGGTCAAAACAATCTTATCCCTCCCAGGGCAGTCTGCAGCATGGAGTGCCTCACTGCATGGGGTCACTCTGCCTGACACTAGAATGCAGCCACCTCTGGGTTGGAGTTGCAAAGTCTGGGCCGGGAATGCCACACCCAAGGGAAATTGCAGGATGCAGCCCATAGGTGGGAACTGGCACATGGCCAGGTTTAAGCGCCCTACACATTAATTCCACCCCAAGGAACATTGCTTGTCCTTCCCTCTCCTGCACCAGGTGCCTGAGGGAATGAACCAAGCAGGTGTTTCCCTAGTGGGTGGACATGAACCATGTTCTTCCCACCCCAGCCACTTCTGCTCCAGATGCTAGTCAGCCAAATTCTCTAAGTCACAGTGGACCAGTATGGATTGCACTCTTCCTTTCCTCCCCATCCTCCTTAGCACGTTGGACAGACTCCTCCCAAGCAGGCTCTGAGATGCATGTTGTACCCAGTCAGGATGGGTGAAGGAAAGATCTGCTCCAGGGGTAGACTAGGGATGGTAGAGTTTGGAGACCCTAGCTGGTGAGGGGTGGGAATGGGCCCTGTGGCTTGCTTCACTGAGTTCAGGGCATGGAGAGAGTGGAACAATTGGAGTGGGGAGCTGTCCCCGGGGCTGGGTATTGGTGGGGGAAGTTGAGTCGGGAGTCAGGACATAGCTAGTTGTTAGAAGGACAGCTTTCATTAAACAAGCAGTGCAAGGGAGCTCATTGATAAAAAGTACCAACATAAGGAGGTGAAGAGGCAACAGAGTTCTGGCCATGTACCAGAAGACCAGTTACAGCAGTGGGAGGGATTGGGGAGTGATGCAGCATGGGATGCCTGGAAGACTGACCAGACTTGTGTCACGGACCACTTGATGTCCACATGCAACATCAAACCAACTCACAGTCAGTTGGTTCAAAAGAGGACCTGATTTTCCAGGTATACTTTTGAACCATTCTAAGCAGCTTTACACTGGTTTAAACAGGTTTGCCTGTCTGTCCACATGATGTTTAAACTGCACTCTAAGCCTCGTGTGTCCACTATCACTGTCTATATTCTCCCCCTATTGCTCTTCCCTAGAGCAGCTGCTCTCAGAGTTGGTTCACCTGGGGGCTCCCACTGCCTCCTGTGTGGTTCAACTCCAAAGCTTCCCCTTTCCCTCCCCAGTCTTGTGGGCTGGACTCCTCTTTCCATTATAGCAGGGCAGGTCCGTTTGGTAGTAGCCACCTGCCTGCTTGTTACTTCTGTTCCCTTGTTTTAGAGCAAGCATTAAAAAAAAAAATAAAAAAATCATGGTAGGTTTTAAAACAGGGATGAAAAAAAGCCCCACAAACACAAAAACGCAGAATAAATAAATAAATAAATAAATAAAAAAGCTGATCTTTTCTTTCAACCAGGAACCCATTTCCCTCCCACGCCCCCCATTCCATTCAAGTTCAGATTCGGCTGACACGACAAAATTACAGTTCAGATTCAAATAAAAAAAAATACCCACTGTAACCAGTTTTCCAGTTCTGGGCTGACTCATTGCCACTGGGCCTGCCTGGGCGGGTGCTTTAGAGAAAATAAATCATCTCAAATTCATCCTTGAGAACAGTTAAATAAGAAATAAGCGCCATTCAGGATTCAAAACGAGAGCTGGAGAGGGAGCCATATTGCACTAGGGCCACGGGTGGAGTAGGACCCCTGGAAGCCCTGCCTGTCCTACTAGTGCCATTCACCAGAGCAAAGATACCATACAAGTACTGCAGTGACAGAGCACACGCCTCTCCAGGTCTCTTGCTCTCCACAAAATCAAACATATTCTCTGCAACAAATAGTGTTTTGGAACCAGAACTGTCCCCTCCATACAATACCCCCCAGCTATAACCCAGATACCACCCTAGGAAATAATTCCCCTTCGTTAAATGCAACACGGGCACTTGCAAAGCATTTGATCACATAAATAACTGGATTCTTTATTTATAAACTGGAATACCAAACAGCTGCTAAAAAAAAATGTGACAGCACTGCCAACCCCCAGCACCCTCAAAATCATGAGACTGATCCAAGGAATGAGGGGGTCTCTTTATTGGATTTTTGGAGCCTTGGAGCAGGGGGGCATTCAGTTCATATGCCTTGGCACATATAGCTGTAGAAGGCTTAGTGGAAAAAATAGCTTATATTCATAAAAAAACCAAACCCCCCCAAGAAGAATAACTTCTTCATGGTTCATGAGACCAGACTCTGGAATAGACTCCCAGCAGGAGTGGTGCAGGCACCTACCCGGGAGATCTTCAAAAGGAGACTGGATGCTCCCCTTGCTGGGGTTATTTGACCCCCGCAGTCTTTCCTGCCCAGCTAAGCATCTCACAGAATCCAGAGACTCCAAGGCTTGGACTTTGTGAACAACACCAGGTACCAGACTCAAGATGGTAGCAGTAGTGTTGCCGATGATCTGAGTGAGCAAATGGTACGCTGGGATAGCACTTTTAGATATGCTAAAAGCCCCAGGGCCCCCAATCCGAGTGGAAATCTTTAGGCACTATGGAAATATAAACATTAATCAGTGAAATGGCAACAGCAGTGATCACAGACTCATGTTTTATTAAAATGGAAAAAGAGGGTTTTGTGGAGGTCTCAAGCCCACAGAGAGCAGAGGCCAGGGGGTCTTCACTTACCTGGAAGAAGTAATAGAATTAGGGTCTTGTTGAGCCCAAGCCCTTTGCCTCTGCTCATTTCATTGGTTAAGTGCAAGCTTTATCTTCACATTGCCACTCACTCATCCTTCCCCCTGTCCTGCAGCGCAGCATATTAATAATGCCCAGCTTTTACAGAGCTCTTGTCATCAGTGCACACTGCAAGGGCAGATCTCCCCATCTCTAAAAATGGGGTACTGAGGCACAGAGTCGGGAAGTAACTTGTGTGTGGCCACCCAGCAGGACAACAGCAGAGCCAGGAGCACACGCAGGCATGTCCTGCTGTTCAGTTCAATTCTCTATCCATGGAGCTACACTAAAATAAAAGATGTTGACTTTACCCACACAGAAAGCAACTACACCAGGGGCAAAGCACAAGAGAGTTAGGTCTTGTTTGGTTTGGGGGGGCTATACTTAGCTCTGGGGATGCTATTCTAAGAATGGGAACATCAGTCTCATCCTGGAAGAGGTTTATTTATAGGATTTGAGAGAAGTGACTCACCTGAATGCCTGATACTAGCAAACACAAGCACAAAATTAGATAAGAATAGCTCAAAAAGAGGTTATTCTCTGATATCACTAAATACAACGGAAAAGCAACAAACCTACAGAGAGGCATAGAAGCTCATTCACAGAAGTTTCTCACCAGCTGGTTGAGAAAGAATTTTAGACAAACAAAAAACTCTTCATAAGAGGATCCAGTTGTTAAAAAATTGTGTGCTTTTTTTTTTTTTTTAATATAAAAAGACATTTCTTTTGTGAAAAATCTCACATTATTTTCTGGGAGGAAGAAGACAGTTGGATAGAAAGTTTGCCCACTAGTCTATTTATCATAGCAGTAGGCTGCACTGAAGCCTGGTTTGAGTGTATTACGTCAGAGAGGATTTTGGCCTTTGTTTCTGGTGTTCAGAGTGGTCCACACTGGTAAGCCTTTCATGAGAGCCTCCCGCCTGGCTTCACGACCTGGAGTGCGGTTTGGTACAATTTCAAAAGGGGGAGGCAGGAAGAAACGTCTATGTAAAATATCCTTCTCTTATGAACTGGCCC